>NC_056747.1:294029937-294087437 GCF_019279795.1 Protopterus annectens
CCAATCCCTGGGGAAAGAGCATATTCACATACCTCAGGGACTGTTGAACCGGAACATGTGTCCACAATACAGTGGGCAATTAAAGCTCAAATCAAGCAGTGCCAGTGAAATATACATTACAGTATCCAACCATTCCTAATGGAGTGAACCTACCCTGCCTGAAGAAAGCATACAAGTGAGCACTGCTGTACAGGGGCATAGGAAAAAGCTTTTACACTACATACCTATCTTTTACTTCCCTGGCTGAAGTACCAGAAAACATGTAAAAAAAATCAGGATTATTGGCAATACTGAACCATCTGAGTTATTAATATAGTATACACAACAAGGGTTTAGGAAGGCAAATGGCACAAATTCGGCACTGATAAAGGCTGTGGCTGAATAATGACAACTACAGATGAAGGATGACTCAGGCTTGCATTTTAGCATTTTTATCAAGGCCTTTGACCTTACTAACCATGCTTTCACCATAGAATAAGCAATCTATAACTGGGCATTAATGCGGTGGTGGTGCTGCAGTAGTGTTGTCATCTCACAGTAAGACGCTGTCCGGTTCGATTCTCAGCTAGAGCGTCTTCTGCGTGGAGACATGCATGATTGGGCATACCTTCGTTGAAGGTTGTGCGTTAGGGCTGGTAACTCGGCACGTAAAAATCAACTACCAATCAATAGCGGACTGGAGTTCCACTGTGGCGACCCCTAACCGGGAAAAGCCGAAAGAAACAACAACAACTGGGCATTAATGCTTTTACAGAGATATTTTGTTTTCAGAACACAGTGTATAAAATGGGAGGTTACCCACTTAGGTAATATTACAGTACTAAAAGGTGTTCCACAAGGATCGGCACTGGAAGCATATTCATTTTCTACTTATGTTAACAACACATGACTGTTCAGTGGTGACTTTAGGTTACTTCAATAATCAGACAAGTCTGTCCCACTTTTTTTTCTTAAAAGATACCATGACTATGTAACAACTATAGCCAGGCTTCTGCTCCCTGCCGACATGGCTGCACGATAATGGCTTACTGATGAACTGAGTGCCAAGTAGAAAGATACTATTGGCAACCTTGACCTAAGTAAGACAACAGCCAGTGAGGACCAACTTCTTACTGTAGTGAAATACAGTTAAATACTTACTGATATACACAAGTTGACCTACACTTCTAAAGTTTGTTGCAAGACTTGTAAACTTTACAAGATCCCAAGATCACCATAAAGAACCAGGATATTCTTCCTATATGACTACTTATCAAAAATAGCACAATGCTGTGCCTCTCAGGTTTAACATGGCTGTCTCTGCCTGCTGTGAAGTAGGACACAGTTACCTGGCTTGTCAGTAACTCCCCCATGATGAACTAGCCTGCATTTGTTTTACACATCGAGGATCATCTTATTGAATTATCAAGGCATCTGATTAATTCTTAATAGCTCGGCATTATTCATCACCAGATATCTGGTGCAAATCCATGGGATAATAACAGAAATTATCCAGAGACATTCCAACTGTGGCCATTTAACTCACAAGGAAAACTTTTATCTGAAGATCAATCTACTTGGTAACAGGAAAGCACCACCAATGCATCTGTCAATTTGGTTTGTACATTTTCCCTAACATCTCAGAAACCTTGCTTATATCCACATTCAAATAAGCAATCAGAGCTGACTTTCTACACAAAGAGTAATAGCAGCTGTGATATCAGATTCCTGTTGTTGCTTCTCTTTGTTTTTGAAAAATAGTGGAAATTTACACTAGTTTCTCACTGCTCACAGAGTATATGGTTCATAGGTTGGTGCTCGGCTATCGGCCCTAGGGCCTGTACAAGCCTAGCTATAACAAGTCCCTGGCTATTTCTTCCCACAATATTTACTTCCCTGGACTCCTGTCTAGCAGGGTGAATGACGTGATCTCCGGGGTAAATTTCCTATCTCCCATCCATTCGTCAAGGTTCCTTTTGAAGAGAGCCAAGGGGGCGCTCTGTTTGACATGTATGGGCAGTCTATTCCAGAGTATAGGGAGTCTCTGGGTCAGGAACCTATCCCTCCAGCATGTTTTGTTTATTGTGATGACAAAGTTTAGGTCTCTGGAGCATGTGGCTCTGATGGATTGGGATTTCTTTAAGTGTAGCATGTCCAACAGCTCTGGGTTTGACATGGCCTTGTATGTTAAGCAGAGATCGCCTCTGAGTAGACGATATGCGACAGAGTATAGCTGGAGTTTTTTTAGTCGGTCAGCATACGGCATCTGCTTTAGGCCTGTGATTCTTTTAGTGAGGTGTTTCTGTGGCCTTTCCAGTTGTTGCAGATGTCTTATACAATTTACCATCTAACATTGCTCGAAAATTAAAATCACACAGTTTCTCAAATACTGTCAAACAATGTATCAAGGGAGTGCTGAAAATACATTTTTTGTATATAAAGTAGTTGCCATCATTAGTCACATTGTTGCTAAACACTAAACGAAAATTTAAATTTCTAACAAACATCTTTAAGTCTAAAATAACTTCTACTAAACTGGGCGATTTTGATTTTCGAGCAATGTTAGATGGTAAAGAAAGTTTGACACACAATTTATCTCAATCAGAAAGTCAATTGTTAAACAAATTGATTAAAAACACCTCAATTCGTATAATGAAGCCTGACAAGGGAGGGGTCATGGTACTAATGTCTAAAGATGATTATACTAATAGAATTAATACTTTGTTACTAGAATATAGTACATATGAAGAAGTTTCTAAAAGGTTCATGAATGTGTCATACCAAAGAATTGACAAGGCTTTACAAGATTTGTATGACCAATAATTGATAGATGGTAGGATGCTGGATTTTCTAGTAGTCAAATTCCCTAGGACACCGTGTATCTTTGGTATTCCGAAGATACACAAAGATAAATTGGACCCCCCTATGAGGGCCATTGTCAGTGCTAATGGTTCGAAAACAGAATGCATAGGAAAATACTTGGATTACACACTCAAAGATGTGTTGAAAAAAGAAGAGCATATATGCATTGATTCTTGGCATTTTTTGAAAAAAATTGAATGTTTCACATTATGATAAAAATGTTTATTTTTTGACTGTTGATGTAGTTAATTTATATGGTTCCATTCCACACAATATTGGTATTGAGTGGTTTGAAGAATTCTTGCATGGTAGCTCTTTGTTCACTAACAACCAGGTACTTTTTCTTGTTTCTTTGATGGACATCATGTTAAAAAAATAATTAAATTTTTTTCTGAAGGTCAGTATTTTCATCAAAAAATGGGTGTGGCAATGGGGCAATATGTGCCCCCATTTTTGCAAACATTATCATGTTAATGTGGGAGCACAAATATCTATTTAATTAGTTATTTGCTGATAAATGGATTCTTTATTTGTGTTACATAAATGATTTGTTTTTTTATGGACAGTTGATGAAATAGTAATTCATGACTTTATGGACTACATTAACAACACTACAGAGTTTTTGAAATTTACTTACACATATTGTAGGGATAGTATTAATTATTTAGATGTCACCATCAGAAAGGAGAACAACTGTGTTGTAAGTAATTTATTTAGAAAGCCTACTTATAATAATAGCTTATTGCATTACAACAGCAGTCATCCTTTGCATGTAAAAAATAATTTGGTGAAAGGGCAATTTATCAGATTAGCCTGCATGGTTACGAAAGACAAAGATTTTTTGGATCAATGTCATGTAGTTTTGGATATGTTTTCATCTCGAGACCATCCCTTAGAACTTTTGGATAATTTCTTTAATGAAATAAGTAGTAAAAGGGAGCAAGGTTTGATCGTACCAATTTTGAATTATGGTAACACTATTATTTCGGTAAATAGCAACCATGAACAAACAATATCAACAGGTAACAAAGATTACATTTGTTCTTTTGTTACTAGGTTTAGTGCAGACCATCATTTTTTATCTTACATCTTAAAAATTAGGATCCAAACTTAGTATTGTTTTTAGAAAAGGGTATACGTTTAAACAACTGTTAGAAAAGAAAGGACAAAGTACCAAGAAAGAAAAGGTCATAGGAATGAAAAAATGTGGATTTTGTACCCAATGTTCACTTATTAAACTAGTAAATAAGATCAAAATAAATTATAATTATATCAAAATAGGAGGAAAATTCACTTGTGACACTGTGGGTGTTGTTTATGCAGCTTTGTGTGAGTCTTGTTCTGGTTTTTATATTGGCAAGACCAAGAGAAAAATTAAAGAACAGATGTACGAGCATGCCAGAGACATCAAAAATAAAAACAAAAATAGTGCATTATATAGGCATATTGAGAATAATCCTTCACATTGTTTTAAATTTGTTGTTATTGAAAAAGTCCCACAGGACCCTAGAGGAGGACCTTGGGAAGACTTGTTAGATTTCAAAGAGTTATGTTGGCAGATTAGGTTGAATGCCTTACGTGTACCGGGGTTAAATGATGGTATCTCTTTAGCCAGTTATTTAAAACTGTGCTCATATAGAGTGTAGTTACTATCATCATTTTAATAAAGTAAGGCACAATGAATGTTGATTTCAGCTTTCTTTGCTGTTATTTAATATGCAGTAGTTTTAAGACACATCATTTTTTGTTTTATGTCTTTAAGAGAATTCACCTTGTGTTTTTAAAAAGTATCAGTTGGGTTTTTATTGGACTATTTTATCACATGACTGTTTGAATGAGAGTATTTAAGATTTATGTGGTTATTGATTCTAGTATTCTGAAGAAGTCTTTGTTATATTCTGACAACAGCGCTAAATAAAGTTGTGTTTTTGCCAGTTCATTTTGTAGTTCATGTAGCACACAGCCTGGGATGTCGTCTGGTCCTATGGATGCTGTATTCTTAGCTCATCTTCCTAATATGTATCAGACAAATGCATTCGTTGCAACTAGAACTATAAGGGTTTCACTCTACAAGTATAGTAACACCACTAAGATAACCAAGTTACCAGATTCAAAACAGTATCAATAAAACTGCCTGTTATAGCCCTGGCAGGATCTAACCATTGTCTCATATACAGAATAATAATGACTTCCCTTTCTACTGATGATGTTCTACCCCGTCTATCACAACACTAACTGATTTCTCAGGTGCTTTTTTGCAGTGGTCTCCTACCCTGATGTCACTGGACATGATATTATCAAGTTTCATTTACTGATTTTTCTATGTTTGTACCCCCACCCCCCCATATCAAAATCATACAGCACACTACAGGGGCGTCTGGATGCTTCTTGTAATTTATCATTGTCATTTCCCCCTTTTCCCAATTTTTACCTGGGGGTGAGGTGTCACATCAACATTAATCAAATCACTTACGGATAATGTTTACACCACTGAATGGCTGTCCTTATTATTCTTCTGCCAAACCAATGATTATGCTTCAGTGTTGTGTGCTTCTCTTCCTATTCTGCCTGTCTGTCTTCAAACTTCCACACTTTTTCAGCGGCTTAAGCCCCAAAGAACACAGAAACCCCATTTTCAGTTCCTGCCCACTATTAAATGATGATGCTGAGAAACAGAACAGTCCTGGCTCTGATTTGGAGCGCTAAAGTAATTGGCCCACTTTCCCAGTGAGGAGCACAAATAATTTACCATCAACCTTGTGTTCTGTAGTGCAGCCAATTATCTGCTTGTCAAACTATTACCCCTGCCACAACATACAAGCTAGTTTAAGAGTGTTATGCTTGATACAGAGTCAAAGGAGAACTGGAGTCTAGTCTGAATACAGGTATCTGACCAATCCTTCATATTATCCACATAAAATGTGCAAAGAGATTAATCAGTCTTGCACCCCCCCCCACCATGCTGCACTACACTGACATGTTTTTGGTTCTGTTACCCAGTGCCTGAAGGACGTTTCCACTGTAACATAAATATAATTTACTAATTATTATAAAAGTAACAGACACATAGAGCAGTTATGTACATGTTTTTTAAATATCATTGGTATCTAAAAACAAAACAACACACAGTTACACATTTTTCTATAAAGAACAGCCTGTACCATTCTTTATACTTGTAACAGAAAAACTCATCTGGTTGCATTTTCTCGCCACATTAAAAATCCTGTCAGTTGTCATATAAATCAGCTTTAAGACATACAACATGTGGTACGCAACTGCAGTTCAGTCTCTGCAGTGACGGAAAGAAGCTACAACTGGCAAAGTGTAGAATGTAGATAGAAACATAAGTCAATGCAGTTGAGGAATGAAAAAAAGTCATTATACAGGTTCAGGAACGAGTTTTTCTGTCAAGTTTACCTTTATAAGGAAAACTGATTTCGCAACACAATGTTTTTAAGGCTGGATGCTTGCATTCCATTAAATGCCATATGACTATAAGCGATAATCAGAAAATCAATGTCAGATGGAGTCATGGAACATATCATGGAGTAAACACACACACAGCTTTGAAGGAAGAATACATATGGAAGAAGCAGTGAGATGTCAGACTGGTACGTTGAGGCTGCTCTGACTTGAGATACTGTCATTCCACTTACTGTGTCACTCTCCCCGTCTGAGACAGGGGGGCCTTGGGCGTTATAGTGGAGAGGGGAATAAACCCAACTCCTCTCATCAGGAGGCAGCTATAATGGTAGCAAACAGCAACAGTGCAGAGAATGAGACACAAGAGAGAAAAGAGCAGAAAGGAAAACAGAACATTCCAGTTAGTCACATGTGTAGAGCAATGCATGATGACAGAGCAAGTGAAACAATTCAGTTATCTGCTTGCAAAAATAGCATTTAGTTTCCAAAACATCTGTTCAAATGGATCAGACATGGGCACACTACTTGTAATAATATAGCAAGAGTATAATCAAGAAATAACATTTATTATTGTATACTAACATTTGTTATTGTATACTTCAAATGCTTCAACATGGATATTTGCATTTTCAGTTTGCCACAAGGCTTCTGTTTCCTCTACTGCTACCTTTGACATGCACCTGATCTACTGGACCAATAAGTTACCCAAAACTGTCAGTTGTTCTTCTCCCTGAATTCAAGTGAAGATCCCAACTCTGATAAATACTCATTCAGTGAACTCAACATTGGTGAGCCATGGAAAGCAAGCCTGGTAACTATTCGATCTTACAAGCAACCAAAATACTTAACTGTTTTATGATTTTCTGCCAGTAGTAACCATCACATACCACCCCTTCTAAAAAGTGGCAGTGTTAGATCATGCTGTGGGATGCCCACATAAAGACAATGCACCCTGCCTGATGCAGGGGTAGCTGTAGTCGAACACTTATTTAGGAACTTAACTGCAACTTCAACCCACTCAGGATGGATCATCCATCAGCTCTTCATACCTTTTTTAAATACCTTTACTAAAGCATCACTTAAGGCATAGGCACTCGTACATTAATAGAAAAAAAAACTTTTTTAATTTACATACATTATACATTACATATTTGTTTTCTTTCTTTACAACTCTTTTTTTGGTCCAACATTACATAAATCACAAAATTCCTGCTTGCCTTTTAAGCTCACGCCTCCTGAACATTTTTATTTATGTATCGTTCCCACAAATTCCATTCATTTCTATTTGATTTGTTCCATCCCTTTCCCGAAGATCCATTTTCCAGTTTTTTTACCTATTTTACAAAATTCAATACTTCAGATACAGTTAGTTGACATTTTGATTTCCATTTTCTAGTAATTGCTTCTTTGGCAGTCCAGAGAATTAAGCTTAATAAGGCCTTAACTATGTCAAGGTAGTTCAGATCCCATATTCCAGCTCCAAAGAATAATTTCCTTTGTTGCAGCCATTGACTCCCTCAATAATTCTGAAAGAGTACTCTGTAGGGAATTTTTAAAATATGTCAACTCATTTACACTCCCCAAAACATGTTCACAATTACCTCTTTCTTCCACCTCACACCTCCCACATGTGCTGTCCACCTCAGGAAAAATTCTTTGAAGTCTGCTTGGGATATAAAAGTACCTATGCAAATACTTCCAATCAAGAATCCTAAACCTTCTGAATTTTGTTACATATTTGAAACCCATACATGTCCTCCCATTGTACCCCTGTAAATTGCTTTGCCAGTGTCTCTTTCCCATCTTTCCTAACCTCCTCTGATTCTTTTTTTTTTTTTAAATAAAAATCATCTTTATTAAATTATCACGTATGACACAGGCAATCATACAATTATATAAATGAAAACAAACCATGTCGACATAATTTTAGTTGCAAACATTATACATCACAGACCATATTTACATAATTGTAGTTGTCCAGTTATTGCCAGTCAAACATTGCATAGCTCATTCAAATCCTGCCTTCTTTTAAACCTCATTCTCTGCATGTATTGTTCCCACAATTCCCATTTTTTCTATGTAATTTGCTCCTACCGTGTTCTAAAGATCCCAGTTCCAGTTGTTTTATTTCTGTTACTATATTCACTACCTCTAGTAAAGTTGGTTTAGACTTTGATTTGCAATTTCTATTAATGTTGTTTGGCAGCCACCATAATTTCCTCTGATTCTTACTGTTATCATGCAATACTCTATATGTGCTACTAATTATCCCCTTTTTCGCAGCAGCATCTATTCTACATTCAACCAAAACTCTACCAGAGCAGGTCTTTCACTTAGGACCACCCTGTCCCTTTCTCTGTGTGCATTCTGATATCAATCCTTCCTACAGAAGGCAGTCTCTAAATTGCAATCAAAACTTCTTGCCCTTACCCCAGGTTATTACTTTTCCCTCTCCAGCTCAGCTCCTTCTACCCTTGAGCATCTCCTGCTATCGGGCAGAAACCCTCAACAGGAGATTTTTATCATGTCTCTTGTAGTTGAAGCATCTCTGTCGGTGTCTGTTATTGACAGAAGCCCCACAGCCACCTCCTCCTAACTTAACTGTCAGTTCTTTTCTTCAAACATAAGACATTTTTGGAACCTTTTGCAAAATATAACCTGAAGAAAGGCTAGAAAAAGCACAATGTTGGCACCGTGTGCTGGGTGTGCCATCTTTAAAGGCACTTAAACATAACAATGAGTCGGGGGGAACACTAGAGACCAGGGAAATCTTTAGATTATTGTGTATTTATGGCACTCAGAGGTGGGGGAAAGTGCATATGGTAATCTTTGGTGACAATATTGGGGTTAGCCTCCTTTAAAGAGTACTTAATGCAAGGCGTACAACTCAAGCGGTCTCTGTGATGGCTTGACAGTTTGTTTAAAAAATAAATAAATAAAAACAGAAGAGAATCTACATTTAGTTTCCCAGGAGTTGCAAGATTTTAGAGAATTAGTGGGTTGTCAAATAAATACACTGAAGATGAAAGTGATTAACTATGACTGCCATCATAGATTCATTGAAAATTATCCTTTTTAAAATTAATCTAATCAGGTGACTTATTTGGGGATAAAGCTGACTCGCACCTTAGATGCCACAGCATAGCCTACCTAAAATCAACATATTGTCAAGATTTTTTTGGAGGTGAGAGATTGTTTGGATTATACGCAGAAGATACAACATTAAAAGCTGGTTAATTTTGGCATTAGAATTCCATGTGGGACACAGTTTGCCCATACCCTCTGGAGATTTTTCTCCTTAAATCTTTAAAGATAAGCCACTAATTTTTTTGGTCAGGAGGGAAATCTCTGACAGTTTGGAAGGTTTGATTCTACCAACTTTAAGCAATGGGCTCAGCTTATCTGACTTTAAATATTACAGTATGGCAGCAAAAAATAAACTGCTATATGACATGTTGATCAGATGCTATAGCCATTCCTGGAATTCTTTTAACACACCTAGTATAGCCAGTCTTTCTTGCGTTAAAAATAAAAAAAGGAGACTAAAATTTTTGTGGATCTCTGATCAGTTTTTTCTTATTAAGGACAATAAATTGGACCCTATAGGAAAATAGAAGTAGAACTTGGATAGAGGACTTGTGTTGTATAAAAATGTTAAATCGCTGGGAATTATACTCATGAAATGCTTGGATTATTACATGATTGCTCAGACCTACTGCACCAGGAAAGATCACCAGGATAATGAAACCAATTACTCTGTAAAAGCTTTTGTTTTTATAAAGAGTGCATAATGGCTTGAGAGCACATTTTGAACATTTGACAAGACTGCTGGATAAAACTAAGCTTTTCATAATAAAATTGGAAAATTGGCTGTTATGGGCATTTCTAAATGAAGAATCTGGCCAAAGACAGACTTTACATCTTCTGCAGTCACAGATAATAAAGAAATAAAGGTAATGCATGCTTGAAAAACATGGTTGTTTGCACCCTCTGCAAAACTATTACTGCTAGAAATAAACATCTTAACAAACACAGAATGTTTCTGAGATGGAATTAAACATACACAATAGCTATGAGATACAGAGAAGGCAAGCTGTGGCTCTTAGATAAGCCATGGGATTAAGGCATTTCAGACCCTTTGAGTGATAATGTTGCTACAAATACTTCTATACACCACTGAGGCTAATGCATATATTTCTGGGATCCCCTTCAGAATCTCAAAGTTTCAAAACTTTGAACTTCAAATTGCTGTAAGATCAAAGTTTTGAAACTTTGAACATTTTGAATGGATACTGCCATACAGAGTGGAACAGGAAATTTACTGTTTTCCTCACTGTAGTGCAATCTCAGAGTTGGTATATTTATTTAGGAAGGGGTGTGGGGGTGCAGAGGAGCTTGGCACCTGCAAAAATGTAAAAAAAAATGTTTCTGTTTTTATTTATTTTTTTATTATGTTTTCAAAGTTTCAAAACCTCTACCTTATTGTCTCGGGCCATTTGAAGTTAGAAAGTTCTGAAACTTAGAGCTTCTGAAGTAGATCCATATTTCTGATAGCTAGCACTATGTGTTGGGAGATGTAATAAAGGGATGGTGGATGACAGACTTCATATTTTTTTGGGAAGTATGCAGCCCTGAGCACCTTCAAAAAAGATATATAGGAATTTTGCAATAAACAGGTCCTCTCCTATTCTCAATTTTTATCAACAATCTAAATATAATTCCTCAAGCTACCTGCATACAATATGCAAATGATTCCACATTAATATGTTCTGCCACTTCTTCATCTGAACTCTAGTCCCTCACCCAAAGTGTGTTTAATATAGTAGAAAACTGGTTCCTACGGCGCTGCCTTCTCCTGAATCCCCCCCAAAAAAACAAAATTACTGCTCTTTACTCCTCCCTTTTTAGAACCCACCATTGTGATAATCTAAAATAGCTAGGATGGCTGGAACTGCATAATCAGCTTCAATTTCACCAATGTACTATCACCCACAAGACCCTTTATCATCCTAGTAATACTTCAATACTCACTAACCTTACCACCCCCTACAAAAATCTTACAACCCTACTCTCGGCAAATAAATTACTAGTATCCAACATAAATCCAACAATAAGTCAGGGGACTCACTGTTCTCCAACACTGTGGGGAAAGCCTGGAACCTGCTTCCCACTGAACTGTCATCTCTCTCTTCAACATTACTTTTCAAAAAACAACTTAAAGAATACCTTAAAATTCACTGGCTATGCCCGTGTATTAACCCAGACTAATAATCCTCTTCCTGCTATGTCCAATATATATTTATCTCACTATTACTGCACTACCTCTGCCTCTTTCATGAACCTCAGAGAGAATGATCTGTAAGTTACTTAAGGTCTGTTTTTAACTTAGTTTTTCTTAGGAACCTTTACAGAATATGAACTTGCATTGCAAGCTTTCTACTGTATTAATAATGTCTTTACCTCATACATTCTTTCTTTCTTTTAAATATGTAAGTTGTATGATTACTAAGCTGCTATGTAAAATTGCATTCTAGTCTTAAAACTGTATTGTACCTGATGTTGCTATTATCTGTTTAGCAGAGCTCATCTCCCTGGGCCTCTACTGAAAATGGACATATATCCAGTTGGACTAGCCCGGTCAACAAATGTAAAATAAAATAAAATAAATTGGTCAAATCAGGTGGTACAAATTTCAATATTTTTAATCAGACAAGGTCACATTGGGTCTATGGTTAAAACAAGCAGGTTGTTTCTAGACTTCATGATATACGCTGCTAAAAAGGGGTAAACAAAGGGACCTGCCAAATGGTATAATGAAAGAAGTATATGATTTGGCAATGGTTATGGGGTACTTGAAGAAGAAACAGAAAACTTTGGTAAAATGTTTGCATTTGACAATGCAGACAGATTCTAAATATTAAGTTAGCCTCTTACAATTTTAATTTTTGATGAAAGTAGATTCTGGAACAATGAAGTCTAAAATGTTCTGCAACCTGTGATGGAATCTCAAAGGAAAAGATTATAACATCCGAAAAGTTTGATACATTGTTGAACAGAACCCACCCTGTTAGTATGCATGGAGTGTTATGTAAAGTAATGAAGTGAATGCTGAAAATGATATTGATTGTTCTTTTTTATTACAGTAGGCTGGTGTACAAAGTTATATTTGCTGTGAAATTGCATTAAAGTTTTCTTATTAAACTCTGGTAAAGTTACAGGTTACTCTATCAGATTAGCTACCACTAATCATTCTTTAGAAATGTATGATCTCAGAGTATTTCTCAGGTTGTTACATGGTCACCTATCCACACTTTCTTTAAACACTGGAAATCCAATCTTCAGCACAAGGGAAGAACAGGTTTTGCTACTGTCCTTACATAGGGGAATACAAGAGACCTACAATGTTTATGAAACTTAAAAATTGTACCACTTTGTAATTTTCAGAGATATACATACTAATCCTACATCAATGATCATTACAAACGTATTTAGTACAGTTGTGTGAAAACTCATGATAAAACAGATGTATAAATAATATTATCACTGATACAAGATAGGACTCCCTCTCTCCTGCACTTGGTGTGTGGGCATGTTCGGTCTGGTAACAGTCATACCAATTCTTGAACTTCTTTACTACTCTGCCCATTTCTGACCATCAGAATAGACCATAGCCTCCCTACAGTCAGTGACTTTATAATCATTATATCCGAGATGTTGCAAAAACTATAAACCATAAGATTCATATGCCGCTATAGTAAAATATTTTGCATTGCTTTATATCCTTAACTTTCAGTTTAGCTACCTAGATTCTGCTGCCTGTCACTGAAGCATTTGTTGGCACAGTAATTTTGCCTCCCTCTTTGAGGTCTACAAAAAAGAATACAAGTGTGCAATTTGAAGTCTTTTATAACCTGCCTTCATTTAGATAACCATGGATCAACACAACAGTCTCATCTAGTGATAGCATTTCTGGGCATAGAATAATTGGCAGGATACATTTTTATCTGCTGCAGTCATGGCCAATATAGAACTAGGAATCCTGCAGTAATGATACTATTATTCATAAATCTGCTCTTACTGGAAGTGATCACATATCTGTACTTTTACCCACTCCAACTAATGACCACTGCCTTTGCACTGGAATGAGACAGGTACATTGACTGCCTCTGCATAAACAAGTTGGCTTCCAATTAGCAATGCGAGACCCACTACTGAGTCCTGCAAATATGAAAACATAAATAGATGTACTCAGGAAATACAGCAGATTTCAGAATTCAGAGTATATCATTAAGTCATCCAAGTATAAAAGCATGTAATGGCATCTTGCCTCAAAACCATGGAGGTATCCAAGGAAAATTCATTCACTGACAAGGTTTACAGTAATATGGAAAAAGAACATTTCAACAGTACCTTCTTATTTACTGGCATGAGATGTGCCTTTTAAACTGCAGGTTACAATCTGCTGCTGAAAACTATCCTTTTATGGCTTTTTAGGTGAAGCACTAAAATGGCTCACTAATTATCTAAGAGGACATGTCAAGTTATAGCATGTGACATTAGTTCTTTTACCTGTGGTGCACCCCAAGGGTCAGTGCTTGGACCACTCCTCTTTTCACTGTTCCTCAACACCACCCTTTTTCCCATTTTCTACATGGGATCAAGGTGTTGTTTCAACCATCGCCATCTCTGTCTATTCAGTGTCATTCTCCTTCCTTATTTGACACTCACACCTGACTGTCACAGTTCTTCTCTCACACAATCCATCCACCTCTTTCCCTCATTTATTCTTGTCTGTCCCACATATTCTTCACCAGAATGCCTTCTGCTTTTATGCACATGGACCCAAACCACTGTAATCTATTCTCTTTGACCATTTCTGCAAATGGAGCGACATTAGCTTCTGCGCTTATGCCCTCATTTCTTCATCTGCATCCTACCACTCATCACAGGCACTTCATCTCCATCACCTCTAGCTTCTTCAACTACTCTGCCATTACTGCCCAGTTTTCTGCACCATACAGTAGTACTGGTCACACCACTGTTTTGTACACCTTACCTTTCAGCTTCTTTGGCATTTGTCTGTCATACATCACCACCTGACAGTATGCTACTTGGCTGCAGCCTCTCTGATTCTCGCTTTGCCCTCCTCTTTCAGACTTCCCTTCTTCTCAACCAGCCTTCCCAGATATTTGAAGTTGTTAACCTGTTCCACTGTCTTCCCTTCTATCTCAGTTCTCAGCTTCTTCTGAATTACCCGTTTGCTGCTATTATAACTGTCTCATCTTTACTCAATTTCATCCCATGCATCTTAAGGTTTGCATTCCAATCCCTTATCCTTTGCTGAAGTTCTTGCTCAGAGTCCAACTGTAATGCCAAATCATCTACATATAGCAACTTTGTTAATCAGTCCCATCTGAATTGTTTGCTAATGTAGTCTGTCACCAGTATGAACAACAGTGGGCTCAAAGATGAACCATTATGCACACTCACTCCCAGTAGGAACCCCCTCTGTGAGACCAAACACTGTTTGTACTTGAGTCATTGGGTCCTTATACATAGCCTGTGACAACAGTACCAATGTTTCTGGGATTTTAAACAACCACAGGACTACCTAAATCAGCTTTCTTGGGACCTTGTCATATGCTTTTTCCAAGTCTAGGAATGGCAAGTTGGACTCTTTCCTCACCTCTAGCTTCTTCTCAAGTATCTGTTTCACTGCAAATGTTGGGTCAGTTGTGCTGCAGCCTATTTCATTTATCAGTCACCCTCTCCAGAACTTTCATGCAGTGTGACAGGAGTCTGATACCTCTACACTGCCCACAGTTGTGAATGTCCCCTTTGTTCTGGAACACTTGGACTAGTTTACTAAATCTCCAGTCATCTCCTCTTTTCACTGTTTTTACTAACTTAACAACAGAATTACCTGACTTAAGCTGCATGCTGATGACACTGACCAGAAAATCCCATCTGACTACTACTGGCCTAAAACATGCCCTACAAAAGGACGCCCGCCTTTTATGGAACTGGCTACTGTCATAAATGTAATTATCATTTGTACAAAATCCACAGTACAGTATTCAGTACATCTCAGTGCTTTAGCCGGAATCAGCTATGACAATTTCAAACCCAACTAGAAGTCCACTACCATAAGTCATAAGACAAAAATGCTTGGGCATTTAGCTTTGACCAAAGATGATCATTGCACCTTCACACACAAAATACTATGTATGAAGTCCTGTTGTGACCAAAATGTGCTAACAAAATCATACACTTGTCAGCTTGGGAGGTCGTGGTCAGCAGACCATGTTACTTTGCCAAGAATGGTCTATACCTTTACCCTCTAAGCTTTTGAATACTAGATAAGGCTTTGTCCATCCCCATAGTGCCTTTTTTAGAGAATGCCAAACTGACAAACCTACTGATACAACAAAATCAACTCAATAGAACTGCAAGGTGTTACTGCTCAATGCCAGGAGCCTAAATAATAAAAAAAAACTACACTCCCTCCAAGCCCTCCACACACTTGAGAATATAGATATCTCTCCAGTTACTGAGACATGGTTTAAAGCAGCAGTGTACTCTGGCAGTGCAAGGGTTCAGTGCCTTTCACACCTTTAGACCAGAAGCTGCACAGACATGGCTTAAATGTGGAGATCTCAATATAAATCAATAACAAGCATACCTCTGGGCTGGTCAAACAGGATGACATGCTGGAGCTCCACCACATGCAGATCACCACAGACAAAATCCTATACCATATCCTAGCCAGCTAGGTCACCCTCCATGTCCCACAAATCCCACAATGCATACTTGGACCTACTGCAGACACCCACCATCCAACCTTACATCCTACTCATGGAAGACTTTAATAACCACTCTATAGACATGAGTATCCTACACAGCCTTAAATCTACAGGCACAGAGATTACTGGACTTTGTACATACAAACACGCCCACTAGAGGCTTCAACATACTGACCTTGTGCTCACAAATAGGGGAGAATGCTGCATCCCTCCAATGTCTCATCCTCTCTGGTAAGGTCTGACCATAAAGCTGTTTCCTTCAAAATCAAAATAATCTCTGTAATCCCATTAAAACCAGTAACAGAAACCATTCCAAGGCAAACTACCTGTTATTATGTGATGGTTTGTCAAAAATCAATACCCTGCAAACCGCAGGAACACACCAGCCTATGCTAAATTGCTCACAGAAACTCTGTACAACCACATCAATGACTGCATAAAGGCTGTTGTAATTACCAGAACTAGTTCCAGAAACAACCACCCTGGCGGCATCCCAAATTAAACAACAAAAGGAAAAAAAAATGATGGCAAAAGTCAGGATGGGTAAGTCCCATAAAGATAAAAGCTCTCGCAAAGTAAACAGGCAACTAAGAGGGCTAATTAGGTCAAGCAAAGCCAACTCTGGGGAGAAGATAACCTCCCAGGTTATGGTTAGATAACCATAAGGCCTTTTACAGCTATGTCAGAAACCTCAAGGCCAGCACACAGCAATGTGCTGAACTGGTGGCTAATGGTGCCACATTCACCATGCCTGATGACATGGTGAACCTATTAGCAAACAAATTCAGTTCCAACTTTACCCCTTCTGTCATGCCCAACCATTCTTCCCTTCAAACATGCCCCTTCCAACTATAACTAGGGAGCATGTACTGGTTGCAGTTATTAAAGCCAAGAACACGGCATCATTGGGTCCTGATAACATTCCAAGATGCAATAGTCTAAAATACGACTTATCAGGACCCCTGGAGTCATTATTTAACTACAGTCTTAAAACAGGCTTTGTACCATGTGAACAAAAAAATGTGACAGTCACCCCCTTCATAAAGGACGACTCTCAACAGATCCTGGAAACTACAAGCCAACTAGTCTGACTAGTGTTATTTGCAAAGCCATGGAAAAAATTATTATGGAAATTATAACGACACAGGAGACCTCCGGACACTGGAACCATCCCGGTTTGGCATTGTCAAAGGAAGTTCATGCTTACTGAATCAGTGGACTTTCTTGAAAACGTCATTAAGGAAATGGTTGAGGAGAAAACTGTGCATACTGCCTACCTAAATCTGGCTATGGCATTTGATACAATACCCTACTCTGATGTTGCCAACAATCTTACAGAACTAGTTATAAATCACTTTATAATACATTGGATAGTTTGCTGGCAAACTGATAGGACCCCAAGAGGTTAGAATCAGTTAGGCCACCTCCACAAAGAGACTAGTCAACAGTAAAGTCCACCAGGGCTCTGCGTAAGGCCCATTCCTATTTGACATCTACTTCTCAGATGTCAAAGCCAATGTTAAAGGCCTCTGGCTAACCAGCAGTCACTTACCCCCCCCCCCCCAAGATGAGAACACCCTTCAGGAAGGTCTAATACAGACAAATGCTTGGTGCCAAAGCCATGGGCTTCAAACCTAATAACAAGAAAGGGTATTGGGGAATTCTGGCACCCTAGATAACTACATCAATAAAAAAACCTAAAAGTTGGCACAGTAGTCAGGGATCTGGGAACTCATGTAGATAGTAACCTAGTCTTCGACCAACATGTGTCCAAGGTAGTAATAATTCCTTCTGTGTTGCTCCACTTATAAGCAAGGGAATGGCATCTAGGTCCAGAGAGGTCATCATACAATTGTACTCGGCCCTCATCAGGCCCATAATAGAGTATAATGTCCCCTTCAGTATCTACCTGACCAGACACATGCAGCAAATGGAATATCCACAAAGGTTCCTTACAAAATTAATACATGGAGTAGATATGATGTCTAATGCTGAATGCCTCAAAGCCCTGTCTGCTCGGTATCATACAGACTTCTGAGAGGTGATCTTTGCCTGGCATACAAGGTATCTCTGGACCCTGTTTTAACAATCTTTTGCACATCTGCAAAACAAACAGCATAAGATCTGCTAGATTAAAAGACTTAAATTTTGCTTGCAGCATAAATAGGACATGTTGTAGAGACAAATACGTTTCTCAGAGAATTCCCATTCTTTGGAACAGTCTCCCCATCCAAGTAAAGCAGAGTTCGTATCCCTCTTTAAGTGCAACAACTGGGACCAATGGATGGGTAATTGGAAATCCCCCCCAGTCTGGCTCCTATGTTTCTGATGGACAGAAGCAGCCAGTAAATGCCCCCCTATAAATCAAATTTGTGGGACACATTTTGGTTGCATGGCTAGGCTTTTAAGGACTCTAGTAGTCATTAGCCTAGTATACACCTATGAACCTATAAATTATCCATTATACCAACTAGTGAAATTACGACTGCTATCAGACTGAATGTGGTAATATATAAGCTTGGATATGCACTACCAATTACAGCCCTCAACTCCTCCTATAACACAGCCATTCTTCAAACAACTGAAAATAAGATCTTTCATTCCATTTCAATCTCCAGATCCCATGAACTCCACTGCTTAATAAAATACATTAGTTTTCCATTACAATAATGGCTAACCTGCTTCCAAATAGTTTATTATTTATACTATCAAATGTCAAGTACTGCATCTTCTGGCAAAAAGACTGGAGTTAAGAACTCCTGCTTCTCCAGTATGCAGTAACAACCAGAGTACCCCCTACTACCAGAGTCATCCTTTAACCTCACTTCTGGTGAGAAATATATTACAAAAACTCCAGCTGCCTTCTGGAACTTTCTACCATAATAAATTAGGTATTATAAAGAATACCCTATCCTCAGATCCTTACTCAAAGGCAATGCTTCTATATTCTATAAAGATACTTGATAAAGGCTAAAACTGTACATAACTGTTATAACTCTGATTCAGATTGAATGGATGAATTCAACTCCTGATCTTAATTGCATGCATTTTTGATCTGTTTCTATAAAACTTAATGACATCTTATCTAATATTTCACATACACTTTATTATATACTGGCAGATCCAGATAAATAATGTAACTAAACTATGTATCCTTTGAAAATTACATGCTCTTGTCTGGATCTGTATGTAATACCACAAAGTTCACTGGACTTTTTTAACTGAAAGCCAGTTGTATGTAATGTGGTACATTTCTTTTGCCAGATAACTCAAGTTGTGAGTGAAAAGTGTCTTTGGACAAGTTCACTTAGCCAGTTAACAAATGTAAATAAACCATAAAAGAAATAACTGAACATAAACAAAGTGTTTTTTTTTTGTGGGGGGGACTTTGTTCCTCTGTACCCACAGTGCACCTCACCCTGCTGAGATCAATGTAACCTGGGATAGGAGAATACTCTATGTACTGCATAGATTCATAGATATTCCAAGGTCACAGTCTCATGACCATTCTCTCCTTGCCAGTACCCTCGTTCAACAGGAACCTCATTTCCCTAAGAGGACCACACTGGTCACTCCCAGAATACATTTGTGGATACTCATCCAGTTATTTAGTTTATGTTTAAAGGAAGATAATAAGCTGCTCTGCTCAACATACAAGGGAGGTTTACTCCAGAGATTTGGGAAGTGCTGTGTTATTAACCTGTCCCTCCACTGTGTTTTATTTATCTGTTGGTGAAGAAATTAGAGGTCCAGGACAATCAGGTCTCAAAGTGTGGTAAGCGAAACAGAGCTATCAACTCAAAAGTCTGTAAGACACTGAAGTAAAGAGATACAGCTTCCAGGCTCTCTTGGTAGCTCAGGGACTTTAGGCCTGTGATCTTGCTGGTTAGGAACCTTTGGGGTCTTTCTAATTGTTTCATACATTTAGTGAGAAACATCCTAAAGGGGGTGTTATACTTGATAACTCTCCTGACCAATGACAATTATAAAGGTTTGAGTACCTCTTTAGAACTTGGTGATATTCCTTGGCAATTAGCTCGGTTAAATAAAAGCATTCCCTGACAACCGTTGTTAAATGATGGTTAAAAGAAAGGCAGCTATCAACCCAAGTGCCTAGGTCCCTAACTACATTTTCATTTTGTAGACGTGTGCTATTTAGATAGTAAGATGACAGGAGTGACACTGTCTACAAAAAGTGATGATCGTGTTTTATTACTTAGTTTGAGACTGTTTTTAGTACACCAAGAGTTTACTAGGGAGAGTTCATTCTGGAGGGGGGGCATGGATGTCACAGGGGGACACATATCTTACACAGCAATCGGCTACAAACGTTGTTAGCCAGAGATCTTGGCTGTCTGCTGTCTGGGGATCTGAGAAGTAATTACCAAAAAGGAAAGGTCCCTGCACTGACCCCTGAGGGGCACCACTAACCATTTTCATAATTTCTGAAAAGGCACCAGTAACGGTCATTGTCGGCTTTGGTCTTTTAGCTAGTTTGCTATCTACCTTACTACTATACCTCTCATCCTGGAAACATCAAAAATCTGGACAAAGGCCCATGAAAAGTAGGTACAACTGGCCAAAATCTGGACACTAACATAATTAAGCAAATTGAAGAACAGATAAAATAAACACAAAATGTAATGCTCTCTATATAGTTAAGTGACTCCCCTAAAAAAAAACAAAAAACAAAAAACAAACAAAAAAAAAACAGAAAAGACAAAATGACCAAAAATAACCCTTAAAACAGAGAATATACTAATTTGCAGCATTGTGCTACAGAATGCCTCAGTGGCAAAACTGACTCCACAGTCCTTAGGTGTGTACCATGTTAGCAATTCATGAAGCTCCTTAGACGTTTTTTTTTTGCCCTTATATTTCAGTATGAACAGCCCATATAAATACAATTTATGGATCTGGGTTAAATCCTTGCTACAAATCACAGTTTGCAAGGAGTTTCCATGTCCTTCCCATGTCTGAATGGGTTTCTCCAGTTACTCCTGATTCCTCCCCAAATGAGTGTCTAACCTAAATTGTATGCAACACCTCCATAAACAAATTTATAAACACACACACACACACACACACACACACACACACACACACACACACACACACACACACACACACACACACACACACCTACCTTTTCCCTTGTAGCCCACAACATAGTTTAAAAGGGTCTAGAGGTCAGCAATTTTCCCTCATATTTGTGATTATCATATTCAAAATATGTGCACCCCTAGTAAGTGTGCAGATAAGCTGTTCCAGTGTGTTTGCAATGACAAAATCCAAGAATCTACAGGCTGTGTATGTATGCATCCCAGTTTATGGTGGCATTGTTGAAATCACCCATGAATATGGTGTTTGGCTGAATTGTGAGTGACTCCAGTACATTCAAGCATGTGGCATGGTTATCCTGGGTCATAGAATAGGACTTATAGCTAGCAAGTAATTGCTATTGGATTTTACCCATTATTAGTTGGACATGGAGTAGCTCAAGCATCTCATATTGTTTGTCCAATCTTGAGATGCACTTACTTTTTACATAAATTGATACACCTCCACCTCTTTCTTGTGTGCTAGCTGGTCAAAATGTGTAGAATACATTATAGTTTTGTACTGCCAAGGTGCCTTCTGCAGCTTTAAACCATGTCTCAGTAACAGCACAGATGTCAATAGTCTCCAGGATGAGGAGCACTTCCAGGGAGTGGAGCTTCTTGTTGAGACTTCTAACATTGATCAGTAACACTTTTAGTTTATTTTGCATAGAATATTCTATGCTGGATGGTTTATCACACTGGCATTATCTAAAAAAAGCATTATAAGGGTGGATAACATTTTGGCCAAAATCCAAAAGCCATCCCTGGCAAAGCAGTGTGGTCTGTCAATCATGTCCATGTACTCCCATGCTGACAAAGATTGGACTTCCTTAGGATGGCACCAGTAACAAAACCAATTGTCAAAGTCAATCTTCAGTTTATACTGTGGAGAAGGTAGAACGCTACTCAGAAAGCTCCATCATGTCTCACTTCACATAATATTGGAATAAATGAAAGTAGTAGGCATGGTCTAACAGCTTTTTAGGTTAATGTCCTTCTGGGTAACCTTCAAAACAACACAGACAACACATACTAGTTATGAGGTCGATACTACCAACATGGAAATTTCAACAAAATGCAAATTAAAGGTCATGCTGCTAAACGCCAAGTCTAAACATGAAACTGCACTAATCGCAAGCAATCTTAACCCTAAGAGATGCTGACATTTGTGCAGTCACAGAAACCTGGTTCAAAGCTGTGGAGAGCACCCCAGGCCTACCTGGTTACTCATCCTGTCATACATTTAGACCCCAAACTGTGGGCAGCAAATCCAAAACAGGATGAGATTCAATATGTATTAAAGACACACACCTCCAGGCTGGTCAAACAGTATGACGCACAGGAGACACTCCAGATGCTGTTAACCATTGACAAGACCCCTATTCAAATTATAGCTAGCTACAGGCCCCAAAATTTGACTCATGATGCCTACTCCACCTATCTGGACCTCTTTGAATCTATCAAGATTCAACCCTTTACACTGATCCTGGGCGACTTTAATTACCCACCCATAGATTAGGAAAAACTATTCATGCCAGAATACAAATGCCCAGAGATTTCTCGACTTTATCAATGCAAATGCCTTGGAACAGCTAGTCGATACCCCCACAAGAAGTGATAATATCTTGGACTTGGTATTACCCAACATGAGTAACCACTGCAGCTCCCCTACAGTATCATCTTCCCTGGTAAGATCCGACCATAAGGTGGTCACTTTCAAAGTCACCATCTCTCCTGACCCCCCTCTAGCTAGGGTCAGACATAAAAACTTCTACAAAGCTGATTACAACCTCCTGAGGGATAGTATAAACAGCTTCACAGCCCCCATCCCCTCTGCAGGAACTGGCACCAATATCCATATCTACATGAAAGTACTACACAAGCATTTATATAGAAGCATGGAATTAAGAAAGCCTGACAGGACAAAATCATCCTCTGCAAGGAAGAGTAAACCTGTCTGATGGACATCTACAATAAATAAACTATATAACAAAAGGAAAAAAAAATGTGTCCAGGACCAAGGAGGAGCAGGTGCCCAACTGGAAGCAATCTCTCCTTAGCCTGAACAAGCAAATAAGAGGACTAGTGAAATCTTCTAAAGCCAACTTCGAGTTCAGATTGGCCACATTTACTACAGACAATCATAAAGCCTTCTACACATATGTCCGCTATCTCAAAGAAAGCACCCAGATCTGTTCAGAACTGGTGGTGAAGGACACCACATACACAAATGCTGTAGATATAGCCAATCTACTGGTTGACAGATTTGGTGAAAACTTCACCCCTCTGTCCCCCATCAGTAAATCAGGACATCCCCAGTACCTGCCCCCACCCCTTATCTCTAGGGAACAGATCATCACTGCCCTCTTAATGGCAAAAAATACAGCCTCCATGGGACCCGATAACTTCCCAGGCTGCATCCTACATGAACTTGCAACACCATTAGGCACCCTATTCAACCAAACCTGAGTACTGGTGTTGTCCCAGCCTAGTGGAGTACCACCCACTGTCATCCCTTTACACAAAGGTAGAGCATCCACCAATCTGGGAAATTATAGACCCATCAGCCGACCTAGCCTGATCTGCAAGGCCATGGAATGGATCATGGACCTCATTAACATGAACACTGGCAACCTCCAAACACTTGACCCCACACGGTTTGGCTTTGTCAAGGGCAGGTCATGTCTGTTAAATTTGGTTGACTTCTTTGAAACAGTCACCAAAGCCATGGACAAGAGGAAGATCGTGCACACTGCCTACCTTGGCCTGGCCAAAGCCTTTGACACTATTCCCCACTCGGGCATAATAGATAAACTCTCTCAACTAGGCATAAATCCATATGTTACCAGATGGGTAGCTAACTGGCTCACTGACAGAACCCACCTAATCAAAATAGGGGAAGCCACCTCAAGCAGCAAACCTGTAATGAGTGGCATACCACAGGGATCCATCCTGGGGCCTCTGTTATTTGATATATACTTCTCTGAAGTGCAGGCCAAAAGCAGTGGGCTATGGCTGACCAAGTTTGCAGATGACTGCAACCTGGACACAGTCATCAATTCCCCAAGTGATGTGGACGTTCTCCAAGAGGGTCTCATCCAAACAAATGACTGGTGCCAGAAACATGGCCTCAAGCTGAATGGCAAAAAATACATCATCATCCCTTTTGGGGAGAGTGATGTCCCTACACATTATCACATTAATAACAATGTCCTAAGTACGCAATCTGTAGTAAAGGATTTGGGCACCCAGGTTGATAGCAACCTGACTTTTGACCACCACGTTGTTTCCACTGTATGGAAATCTTTCTACATGGCCCACCTCATAAGTAAGGGTATCTCATCCAGGGACAAAAAGGTCAGAACATCCCTGTATTATTCCCTTATAAGGCCAATTATCGGGTACAGTGCCCCCTTCAGCATATACCTCGCAAAGCACATGCAGTAGCTGGAGAGACCACAGAGGTTCCTAACCAGAAGAATCCAGGGCCTCAAACATCTTTTTCTGCTATTATCTTTGTTCAAATGTAACTCTCACAATGAACCAAGTCAAATGCATACTTACTACAATATTCTCAATAATATATCCTTACCTATGTAGAATTCAAAGATTAGCACTAATGTAATTAATTTGTGTGTTTTTTTTTTTTTTTTTTTAAGGAGTATAAATGTTGTTTAGAGCTTTTCTCCTTGAGCCTCCACTGAAAATGATCTTTCTGAGTTTTTCATTTTCTGAGGTGAGGACAGACTCATCAATTTTCATGGAACCTAACAGGCTTAACTTAATACCACATTATGACATAATGAAATGGCGCAAAAATATACAGACACATGTTAAATCTTATGCCTAGATGTTGTGCTACTCTTCTGACTTACAGATTCATCAGAAATAGTGCTGGTCCGTGAACGACTTGGAACAGGTGAGCAAATCCAATATCTCCCATCTGTAAACTGGATGATGAAGCAGAGCCAAAAGAGATGAAAAAAGAAACACACAAAAAAAAAGAGTTACATAAAATGAGAAGACAAATAGACCATGAGGTAACGATTTGCAGAAGAGGTATGCAAGGTAAGAGAACTGAATATCATAAGCAATGACCAAACTGTGTTTTCCACTAGAAGTTAGGAAGGAAAAGGAAGGCAGAACTGAACTGGGCAAAGAAATAAGCACAACACACAAAATCAGCCCAATGTAAGTAATGGATTAGGCACACCAAAGGGATGCAAGGAAAGGCATTCTGGGTAATCTATCATGCATGGCATCGGCAGACAGCTCGTCTGTGAAACTGGATTATGGAATGCCTCTTGATTCCACTAGTCATTTTTTTCTCCCTATAGATGACTACCTAGACAGCCCTTAGATGATGTGACTTACAGTATTTTATTTTCCAGTTTCTACACTTGTTTCACTTCCCAGTGCTGTGTGTGAGCAAAACCCGATTGTAATACGAGCCAGGATATCGGTAACACTTTAATGGCACATGATACCCACAGTGTAGTTCATATATTAGCTGCAAAAAGAAAAACCTTTAAAAATCAAAATAATGGACAAGACATGCCGTGTCACTGTTAACAGACACAATGTGTTACAAAAAAACAAGTCCCCTTTACATTGCTACTACATAACCTACCTACTGAATGACCACCAGGTTGGCACTCTTGGTCATCCAGCCTTCTAAAATCACATTAGCAGTAATCCGTGCATCTATTTTTCATCTATGCAATACAATTTATCCACTAAACACCTATCTAAGAAACAGGAATTACTTGAAACATCTTGGTTTTAAAACAGTGGAAATGTATTCAGGAACTGGGCCGTGGGAGGGAGGGAACATCCACAGTCAGTGGGGTGACACCACAAAAGGAAAACATATATTCAAAACTTATTGTCTGGAAAATTACCTTGTGATCATGCTGTCTTATTTTTTAAATGCAGTACACAGTTCTAACACTCTGAAAAACTCAACATTTCAGAGAAACTGTATTGTTTCCCTTTCTCCTTGGGAAAAAGTTCTAAAGAATAATAAAAATGAATGTCCGTGAAAACATCCCTATTGAACATGCAGTACCCTTACCTGACAGAATTACTCTCACGATGCTGTCAGTGAAAAGGCAGATCACCTCTGAAAGGGAAGTAATCAAATATTTCCATGAAAACTGATCCTTTTACCTTCTGTGTGCAGAATAACAGCAACAAATGCCCGATTCTTCTCATTCTACTGTTTCATATTACAGCATGCTGTGGTGACCGGGGGGAGGGGGGTTGTTGTTAGCACCTCATGTTTGTATGGCAATATATATAAAATGCTATTTTTACTGCAAATATACATAGTATGAATGGATCACTCATTCACTCATTCAATACAGTTAATAAAGCCAAAACATGAACTATTAACATATAGCTTTGTATAAATATAAAGTGAGTTGGGAGGTTGACATAATGGTTAAGGTGTTTACCTTACAAACACAAGGTGCTGGGTTTGATTCTCACATGGGGTTATTGGCCAGGCTTAAAATGGCCTACAAGGGCAGTTAGCCTAGTACTGATCTATGAACCTATGAGAGAGACAGAGAATCCCCATGATGGAACTACTAAAACATCACATAACATGTTACTGAAAGGGCTGAAATGAGGTCAAGTTGCTATCTTATTTTGTACAAGGAAGCACAGGAGATAAAATGAAAGGATTAAAGCAACACTGCCTCCCTTTCAGACATGTACCGGTAATGTGGCACTGGGCCCCAATACATTTGCTCAGTTAAGGCTCCCTTACAACAGTAGTAGGATGACTAATATGTTACTTTAATTACTGTTATGACATATTTCCCCATGTCACATGGCCTGTCTCCCATCACTGTTTGGGGGTATTTCTAGCCAACTATACTTACTGACACTTCAAAATATAAAGTCAGGGATCTCTGAGACATTGCCCCAAAAAATCAGACTCAAGCATGAAGACAATGAAGTTAGAAACATGCATGCCTGACAGTTATATGAATAGCTGTAAGAAGTCCAAAAAAAGTGTATTCTTCAACAGTAGGGCACCTAAAGAACTCTGGAAGCATGGTCACAGACTCCTAAATATAGTTTCTAATAAGGATGAAACAGACTGTAATCTTCCTCAGAATAAACACAGAAGTTTCTAAGAATACAGCAAGATAACAATACAATAAACCCCAAAAATGACATGAAAACACCTACACAGTTAAGGGAAACAAAGAGATACATGGTACCTATTTTGTCATTGAGCTAATGTCAGTACATTTAATAGATAATATTTAAAAAGCCAAGGGAGTAGATACCAGGGAACTCAAGTTCCTTCTCCTGTGCAATTTTGACAATCATTTGGTGAAGAGGCCAACTTTAAAGCAACAAAAATGAATAAAGGTCTGGGCAGGATGAATTAAGAATGCAGGCTGAGAGCCTTCTGTTTTACATATGAACAGTCTGACAGACAGAAGGGATAGTGGAAGATGGGGAAATGATCATATGGACCTCAAATATTCTTAGAAAGAATGCATCTTGGACAGAGTTTAAGAGGAAGAGTGTAGTGAGCATGACTGGAAGAATAAGGAAGGTGGACACAGATGGGAAAAGGGACAGAACTACTTTGCCAGGGAATGATTAACACATGAAATTCCATATCCTTTTGAGAGGTGTGGAATTCAACACACTTGATAAGGAAGAGTGGTAGGGGGTCAGCTTTGCAGGAGCTACATGCATTTTATAACAGAACTGACAGACTGTTTAATCTCTGCCCATTAGCACATTTTTGGCCATATTTCCCCTTTCCTCAGTGACCATCAGGATTCTCTCAGTCCATTTGCTCCATCACCCATTACTTCCCCGAGGGGTTGATAGCCCTGAAGCTCACATTCATCCCTCCTGGGGTAAAGAGCCAAACTGCAGACAGCCATTACACATAAAATAGCAGAGTGTTTGTTGTCCTTTAAGGACATAACCAAACTTGCAAGTATAGCACTGTTCCAGGGTTCAGTGTGCAAGGGCATGTCACTCACTTTACAAGGTATGTAAGCTCTCAAGACAGCACTGCACCCCCCCCCCAAACCAGCAGTCCCAAGCGACTGCAAGTCTCCCAAGGGATTTTACAACAGAACTGCATGTCTGGACATGTGACACACACCATCTTCCCTGAAAACAGGTGAGCCAAAAAAGCTGCATCACTCCTTCCTTTCCTTATGCCACATCCAGCCAGCACCCAAGCCTATTGTCTGAACTCGGGTAACCTAGGTTGTAGACAGGGATTCACCCCTCTGTCACCACAGAGCTGGTGGCTTTGTCCATTAGCAGATTCCATATATGCATGACCTTTCTTTGATGCGGAGTTCACCTGAATGTAAACTAGCAACTATATTTTCAGATCCAGTGTGTGTGTGTATACACACACACTACAACTTCAGCTGCAGTGTGTGTATGTGTGTGTGTGTGTGTGTGTGTGTGTGTGTGTGTGTGTGTGTGTGTGTGTGTGTGTATATATATATATATGTGTGTGTGTGTGTGTGTGTGTAAATATATATATATATATATATATATATATATATATATATATATATATATACACACACACACACACACACACACACACACACATATATATATATATATATATATATATATATATATATATATATATATATAAAACCATGCCCTGTTGTCTTTATAAGTCCTTAGTTTCATGCTAGAACATGCTTCTGCATCCAGTATTTCTGTGCTGTTTCTGGGTTATAGGGTACATGTATTTGAATGCATATGTATAATATATATGTGATAACACAGATGGAAACACTGCATATGATGCTTGTATTTAAACAGGCAGGATGGCTTGTTTGCAATGCATCATCAGTCACTATTAGCATCTTGTTAACTCTCCTCCTTACTCAGCCCTTTGTTGTTTGGAGTCACTATGAAATTGTGCTTTCACAGATACAGTGGTGAGGTTTCATAGATCTTGAGGTCAGTGGACTGTTTAATCAAGAGCTAGGGCTCCATGTTTTGTAACGGTAAGCAGAGGGACATGAACAAGCATGAGGAGCTAGCACAGCACTATAGGTTCTTCAAGCAAAACAGAGGAAGAGGATGCTCATACAAGTCTGATCAACACTTGGCATACAGTAAGTTACACCCTTGGCAAGCTTGCACAAACAGACATTCAGTACTCACTCACAGTACTACAACTCCAGTCCATCCCAGACTCTTCTCACGAGGGAACTGAAAGCAAGCATTTTGTTACTCAACCTGAATTTCAAAATCAATCGGCTGATTTAAAACCAGACTAATTTACTTACCTTACATTGTGTGTTTTTTAATACAAACATGATTCTACTAAATATTAGTGTTTCCTCTGCATTTACACTAAATTATTTCATTATTCTTTAGTCTTCTTTTATTAGTTGATACATCAAATTTGCAAGTCAAGTAATGCACATCTAACTGCTTACACATCAACAAAGTTACACATAAATGTTATTTAATTACTGACTTTTGTGTCAAAGATTACTAGAACTCCACCAAGATGTCAACTCCAACACAAAATACGTTTGCTTCTCTTAACTCAAACCCCTTAACTATAAAAAAGAAAAGATTTAAGTAATACTCCATTTCTTTCCACTTTGATTGTTTTGTCTGTAGACCTTTTTTTGGCATTTTGTAAAATCTCACATTATTGCATGGCACACTAACTCTGGTTAAGGCAAACTTATGAATTGGAGTAACTACATCAAAATACATCTGCAGCTTTAAGGAAACAAATAACTTCATCACTATTTCTATTATGGTAATCTAGGAAAAAAGGCCAAAAGTCTTGTAAATATGTGCAGACTGCCTAATCAGCCTTTTATGTATGAGATGTCAGTTGCAAGCAACCCTTACAACTCAAACAGAAACTGTGGCCTGCAGCGAAAACAGTTCTGAGCTGCAACAAAATCAGGCTTCAAAAGTACTTCAAAACACTGGGACGAGTGCTAATAAAAATTAAATGCTGGTAATAAAAAAAACTGGCTAGAGCCAGACAGACCAAAATATGGAATACTTTCACTGTAGGGCAGACCTACAGAAAAAAAAATGCCCACTATCTTGTCAAATTACCTTTTTTCACAAATAAATATAGTTCTTTTTCTGTATACTCTGATTATTTTCCATATTTTTCCACTAGTACACTATGAAAGTCACTGAAACTATGACCTTTCCCTGGAACAGAATATGGTATAGAAAGAAGGTCATAAAGACATGATATTCTTAAAGTTAATCTCAAAGAAACCCAAAAGCAAGAGATGAACATTGAATGTGTCTCAAATACTGAGTATTTAACTTAATAATGTCTCAGACTGCTCGACATCAGGGGTCAGATTCCAAAAGTCTTGCCTCAATATAAGTAACTTACTCAAGAGTAAAGTCTATCTGTAAAGCATGCCACTTACACTTGGAGCAAGTCCTTTAGAATCAAGCCTCCAAATGTTCAAAAATGTTTAATATATCGTCAGACAGGGAAATAAACTGGCTGAATTACTTTATGATTCCAAGTGATTCTGTAGCTGTCTTGATAAGGAACTAACAGAATTTGACTATTTTTCTTCTTATGACTACCAACATACTCACCTCAAATGAAAAGGCACCCATGCACGCTTCCTCATTGTCCACTGCGGAAATTGGTGCCATGTGTCTACCTCAGACATGTCTCCCATCCTCTCTCTTACAGAAGTAAGAAAACAAAACCCAGTCATTCATTCCCTCTTCATGAAAGTTCCAACAGGTGCCTGGGCTTCTAATTGTGCCTTGGTCACCTGGGTTGTAAAGATGGGGTGTTATCCAGCTGCCGGTGGGTTTCAAACTTATCTAAAAATGTTTATTTGGTAATGGTGGGCTAGTGCAAAATCCCTTTACCAGTGTTAACTAAAGTCAAGGCTGTTGTGAGCCACGTTACACTGAACTGAAAACAAATCTTTGTTAACTGTTACACAAAAGCTGACATTTCTCGGAGTCATTATTTTTGTATACATGCTCTCAGCTTGAACCACTGACCACCTCCAAACACTCAATAGCCCTTTCCTACTTCTGCAGTAAAAGAACCGTATTTCTAACAAGTGCAACAATATTGCTTACCACACCATTTTCTGTTTGTGCCCATCTTATTCAAATAGTCCTGTCCAGTCATAGTTCTAGCAAGGCAGTTAGATAAAAGATAAGTCTTTGAATACAAGGAAAAAGTACTGAGTTCACATATGACACCAGCATTAGCCTGAAATAGCTAAAACTACATTTCTGTTTCTCTTCTGTGAAATTTTCCTGTCAACATTTTTACTGTACTCACAAAATAAATATCTGTGACCGGAACATCCTCTTCCTCTTCGTCTCCTCCTGATGCTTGGCTAGCAGCTTCTGAGATTTGGCTTAAACTGTCTACCTCCTGAGGCATGGGGGAAGTCAACGGTGCAGATGCTGTGGGCACCTCCCTAGGAAAAACAGATGAAGGAAAATGAAATGCATTTACAAAGGCGGTTCTGATAAACGTTAAGCTGGGTAAATAAAACTGCAGACAAAATGCTTTCCTAAAGGTAAGCATTTTAGTGAAGAATGAAATCCAATGCACTACATTATCACATAAATTTCAAAGCAAGAAAAGCAAACTATACTTGGAAATAAGATTCAGCTGATTTTTATATTTCATAAATATTTTTCAAACAGATGTGAAAGAAATGAAATCTCGGTGTGCAAAGCAAGCATGGAAACATCGCAGAATGAAATTAAGTAAAATGGGGTAACTCCTCCAACCTTGCTGTGGCACAGAGGGATAACACCCTAACTATGTCCCCAAATGATTGGGGTTTAATTAATAGCTTGGGCATTAGAGTGGATGGGTATGCCTACCTTGGAGGATAAGCGCATGTGCCTGCATGCTTTTTGTGTAGATCTCTGGAGGAGGCTGGGAACATTCCTAAAATGGGAATAGGCAGTGGACATTGCTGAGATGTCATGGAGTTGGGATGATATGCCTCAAGTCCCTAATGAATGGCCACCCACAAGGTATACAGGCATATGTTGGGAGGAAACAGGAAAGCTACAGCAGAAGGAGAAATGCACACTGTAGCAAAATGAAGCTGTACTGAGATGATAAATCTTCTCAAAGGCCATGAGCATGGGTTGGAGTAACTCTGGAGATGTGTTGGGTTGAAGTAATTGTGGGGGGTGTGCAGGAGTGCATGGTAGACCCAGTGGAGGAAGACAGACACTAGTGGCAGCTGATGGTCACCTGCAGGGAAAAAAATACCCTAAAAAGTAACTTTTCCTCCCTCCATCCCACTGTTACTTACGCAATGCACTCTATGTATGGCATCATTTAATTTATCAATCGTTCTCTTTTACAGAATAGTGTTGAATGGTTTAGCAAAGTCAAACCAAGTGGTACTCATTGCAAGTCCATCATAAACTGCTGTTGTTTCTTTTTCAAACAGTGACACACAGATCAAAATCAACCCTTAACAATCCCATATGTCCATGTCTAATAGAATTAAATTTCCTACTTTGAATAAGTTCCAGTCTGGTTGTCTAAATGATTTTACACAGAATATTGGTCAGGCTGATGAGTCTAAAATAGTTGGGGTCTGAAGTGACACACCCATTTTTGTGAACTGATACTACTACAGTTTGTTACCATAGACCACAGGCAGGTCCACATATTAATATTGTTAACACAGGTGATATGGGGTAAGTTAGACTGGGCTCTGTATAACCACCTGTACTCTGTCTGATCACATGGAACATAATATTTTAACTTTATTTGAGGCAGCAGTTATAATACCTGTTGATACACAAGGGATTACTCCCTTTGTATTTATAGCATTCTGACATATATCTTTATTGATTGTGAAGTTTAAACAAAATTCTTCTGCAAGTATGCAAGTACATTCACTATGTTCTACAGCTGGGTGATCACATACATATTTACTGATGACATGCTATATTAACAATTGCTCATTTCAAGTTTTCTCAGCTAAAGAATGCCTTACTAATGCTTTTAACATCTGAGATATATTGAAGTTTCTATTTATATCTGGAATATTTTATAAGTAGTGTCTGTGTCTCAATAGACTAGACTTGTTTCTATGATTAGGGGAATTTTTGAATTCTAATAAAATCAGTGAAGGAAGGGGAATATACAGTGCGGTACATTAGAATGAAATATTTAATGATATGATGACTAAATGTCAAATACAAAAGCAAAAAAGTCTAAAGATGTAGATGATGCCCCATTCTAAGTAAAAGTCTGAACATTTTTGCTAGGCACAATGAACAAAACATGAAATCCATACAGATCTGAAATGGTTACTGTATTTAACTATACAGATCAGACAATGCAAAAAAGTAAGGATGGGATAAGAAAGCAAAATTAAGCAGAAATTTCAGGTGTATGATGAGAACTGTGAGACAATGGAGAGTAAGCTGGAAAATGAGAGTTACGGGTAGGTATACCATGCTTAATAAATGCCCTAAATGTAAAGAAAAGGAGCGAAGAAAAAAGACAGACACCTAGACAGGGGTATGCACAGAAGCAATAAAAATGCAAGCAGCTCAAAGAAAGAGAAAGAAAGAAAGAAAAAAATAAACTGTGAGTAATATTTGTCAAACAAGACTATAAAAGAAAATCACACTTTGTTTAATCGTTACCTTCCTATGTAAACAAATTATGCAAAATACTTGGTCAAAATATTAACAGTTTTCTGTAAATATGCAGACAGAGCTGATCAGATAAACATGAAACTGTACAAACAAAGCACTAACCCCATAACCTGGATAAGCACTGCTGCTTTCTGCATGTAACATAAGGTACAACTTACTCAGCATCCTCTGGTACGATATTATCAGCAGCTTCGGTCTTCGTCTCCAACTCCACAGTTATCTGTTGCAGGTCATCTTCCACATGTACTTCCTCTTCTTGTAACCTGACACAGAGGTAAAGACACATGCACTGTCTCATAAGCCATGTTTACAAAATTCACTTTATGGAAATTCTCTAATAAAATCCTGATTAACATCTTACTGACAGAACAGCTTCATTAGAACTGAGCAGGCTACTGTATGCACCAAAATTTAGAAACAAAGCAATTAATTTTAACTGACATAATTTTTCAGTGTTCACATTTTAGAAAAATTCATACATCCAACTAACTTAGGCTTAAGTGACACTAAAAATAAAATTTTCTAACAGATTTATGCAGTTAAGGGTCACAGTGAGTTGGACCTTGTCACAGAAAGAGTTGGAAACCAGGAAGCATACAGAAATGTGATGCCAGCTCTTAACAGGGTGCACATATTAAACAACACTTTATTACTGTTTCTCCTGCCCATATCTTTGAGAATTTTGAAAAAAAAAAAAAAAGACGTCATCAGATGCAAGGCAGAATGTCCAAAGTTTACACACATGGCATCCCAGCTGTGATGTGAACCAGGGAACAAAGTGAAGTCAGACAAATGCTGTTTTATTATTGTGCCACTACAATACATGAAAAAATAGTTTAAGCCAGTTTGTCTTAACTGATAACTTTCTAGGAAAGTTGTTATCGAAGAACCACTGATGGCCGTTCTACTACGCTATGGCTTGCTCTTGGGCTCTAAGCACTAATCTGACTGATTTATTACTGTAAACAGAAAGCGTGTCATAGTACAGTTGGGTAGTCATGAACTAAAGCTTCTAATTTGGATTTCATTTCTATAGCTGGAACACAATTAAAGAAAATGTATAAAAATGGTAGTGGCTATCATTTAATAAATTTCACAAAGCTCCAGCCTATTTCGCTGGAGTATAATTCTGTTTAAGGTACTGAACACCTGTCTATGCCACTCAAGTGTCCAGGGTATACTCTCTTCAGTGAGGCAGAGTGGGAGAGCCAAGTTAAACAGGTTATGATGCTTTAGTTGTTTATGTTTTTTATTGTCCTAATCTAGGACAGAAATAAAATCACCAGCAATGGTTTGGGATTGGTTTGAGGGATTCTGTAGTCAAAGAAGAACAACTAGGTCATAAGGTATGAAAACAGAGTAGGTATGCCCAGGATGTGAAGCTAGAGTAAACAAGCGGCTTAAGTGTGCTCTTATCAGGTGGCAAATTAAAGTATGCCCACCTAAGAGTGGCCCTGTGATGCAGAGAGACACAACCCATACTGCATCCCCACATGACCAGTGTTTGACTAAAGGCATGGGAGCTGGACAGAAAAACACAAAGAAGGATGGGACTGACTGACCAATGTCAGCCCATCCATCCTGATGACAAGGATGGAGGCAGCCTAGACTCACTGCAATAGTAGCATTAAGAGCTTGGTGAGGTTGCATATGCAAGGAAGCAGGCCTGCATCTTCCCAAAGCAGCCACTGTAGAAAAAACAAGGCTGCTGTGGGGTGGTGGGGAATAGGGCATACTCCTTGACAGCACTACAGCACTGCACCAGGGTCCTCTATTTCTTCCCCAGCCCCAGACATGGGGTGTGCTGAGCCCAGAGGATAACAATGAGAATCTAGTAAATACAGTGAATGAGCAGAAGAGAGGAGAGGAGCTGGTGGCAGCTAAAGGCCAGCTGTGGGAAGGGAAAAAGTCTGCCCATCAATAGATTTGCTGAAACTCCTTTGCATTGTTACTTTCAAAGCTGGACTAGCTCTGAAAACTCCACCAAAGCTCATTAAGTAAAGCAGGATGGCACTTACTGTCTTCTTGCGGAATGTTATGAGGGTTGGGTTAAAAAAAATCCAGCAAGGGTGTATGCAAACATGCATGATGTCTTCATACAGTAAAGTACTTACACATCTGATGTACTTTAGCAAGTATATACCAAAAGACTCCCTTGTTGTTCTACAGTGCTGTCAGCATCAGGCCACAACAGATGGAGCGGTCAGCAGGAAGCCTGATACATCAGATAAGTACCCTGCGACATGAGGATGCAATGCCGGCTCTGCATACAATGATCTCATTCTTCATAACATGAAAGGGACACTGATGTGATAGTGAAGGAAAGCATACCTCCAATATTTCATATGCAAATCGGAGTGTTTTTTTATTAAACAAACCACATGTAGAAAAAGCCAACATTATGTAAATTCAACTGACCTAACACTTTCACAAAAACTTTTTACATGATGTAAGTAATTTCTATTATAAAAAAATGCAAGAAGTCATCATGCTTCTTTGACACATAGCCATTGGAAATTTCCTGTCTGCTTTATTATTATTATTTTTTTTTTATTTAGCATTTGTTTTCCTGAGAAAGTCTGAATGAGACAGGGCCCATTTTCAGTGGAGGCCCAGGAAGAAATGTACCAGACGCATGTCTTTGGAATGTGGTTAGAAACTGGAGCACCCGGAGGAAACCCATGCAAATGCAGGGAGGACATGCAGACTCCACACAGAAGGAACCCCAGCTGAAAATTGAAACGAAAAACCTCTTGCTGTGACGTGACAACTCTTACTGCTGCACCACTGTGTCACCCAAAAATGTGTTGTCTGTTACTCTTCATTTGTATAGCACTTGGAGTGGAGAAACCAACAGATACATTATGAGAAATAAAAAAGCAAATACAAACAAATTAAGTATAATTTCGGGAAAAAAAATGTAGAGATACCACAAGACATAACAAAAGTGCAATTGAAAAAGCTACACATTGCTGATATAATCACAGAAGCTACCTGTTAAACATTTATATCACTTTGTTTTTGATATTACGAGATATAAAAGTAATCTAACAATCAGACTTGCTTCATTTAGATATGCAATTACCATAGTGTGTGTGTGTGTGTGTGTGTGTGTGTGTGTGATTATCAAATCAACTAATAACATCTAAGTGAACTGGTGTGTGATTTTTATCGAAAGTGTATGTTATTATGGAATGCAGGAAATGTTGATATTTGGAATATAGTTTTTCCATATGGCATACAAAGTTTGCTTACATTTAGGTAAATGGGCTTGTTTTCTAATGCAGAAACTTTTACACGTACTAAAAGCTTTGGCATTGGGGGTGTGTGTGTGTTTGTGTACACGAGTGTTAGGGGGTTAGGGTCGGAGTAAGGGATAGGTAAAGGGAAAGTTTTAGTGTTGTGCAAATGTGGCTACGTGATGCGAGTGTCTTGTACAGAGCTACTGTAAGGCCAACAGTTTTTTCATAAGGCACTGTGGACGGTTGGATTTAAGGAAGGGGGTCAGGGTTAGCACATGAGTAAGGTAGCACAGGGTATACAGAGTACCTTACAAAAAACTCTTTCTCTAAAAGTATTGGTATTCAAAGTATGTCTGAAGATACTGTTAGGTTTTAGGAGATGTTTTGTTCTTTTAATGATCAGAAAAATAAAGCATTTACATTACTTTTTCGATCATTACTGGCCTGTGTTTTCAATATTCATATATTATAGGTTTTGCTAGTTTGGTTTCCCTGGGGATCTGGGGATTGTGCGATCTTGGAGACAGTGTGTGTGTGTGTGTGTGTGTATATATATATATATATATATATATATATATATATATATATATATATATATATATATATATATATATATATATATATATATATATATATATATATATATCTATATACACATATATACATACACACACACACACACACACACACACACACACACACATATATATATATATATATATATATGTTTGCTATCATTTATCCAGATCGCACAACAGTGAATCACAGTTATGTCGAGGCAAAACCTTGAAACTAAAACAATGAGCAACAATAAAATCGAAGTGTGGTGACTCTAAATGTCAACTTCAGCATTTTAAACAGTTACCACACTTCCGGGGACACCATTACTGTGCATTGCACAGTAAATAACAAGTTTGCAGGGGGGCAAGCTGCCCTGCACCCCCCCCCATCCCCTGCTACTTAAATATATTAACTCCGGGATCGCACTATAGTGAGGGAAAGGGTACATTTCCCGATCCCCACTATAGTGTGAGCTGCATTGAAATGTCGGAACTGACAACAGCGAATGCTGTATTGCATTCGCTGTTGTCATTCAGTTTTCAGTTAATGAGTCAGTGACAGCCAGATTTGAGATTTTGTCAATAGCACGAACTGCAATGGACAAAATGATAGTATATATATATATATATATATATATATATATATATATATATATATATATATATATGTGTGTGTGTGTGTATATATATATATATATATATATATATATATATATATATATATATATATATGGGTCCTTGTTGTTTTGTCGACAGTACGGTTCATTGAACCGTACTTTGTCGAAATCACTTTAGCGAACGTGCATTTTGTCGAAAATGCACGTTCGCTAAAGAAAAAGTACAGTTTTGTACCTACCATAAATGTAGATGTCCGATAGACATGCAACTGCAGTCATAACATGTGGGTTGTCCTGCCTCAGGCAGCCCTCGGTCGGCCGGATTCCAAAGTCTGGGTCCGACGTCGGCTGATGTCGCATTTCTCTCCGACGTCAGAGTGGCTGGAGTACATAAGCATCAGCCGACGCCATTTTCTTCAGTGTTTCTTGCCCCAGGTGCCCTCCAGGGAAGGCTGTAATCAAATTGGAAGACAAAAACAGGATTCCAAACAAATAAATGAGCAATAAAACAAATACACCATAACAGATATCCCCAGCTAAGAGAAACAGGGATAGGAGTGGACCCTAGGCATAGAGGGGGATGGAGGGTGGGAAAATCCGACTGCAGTTGCATGTCTATCAGACATCTACATTTATGGTAGGTACAAAACTGTACTATGTCCTTCAAGAATGCAACTGCAGTCATAACATGTGGGTAGAATACCATAGCTTAGCTGGGGGAGGAGGAATGCTCTAGGAAAAAGATGGTGTGGCAATCAAACCCTGCAGGACTGCCGAAGCAAAGCCTGCTCTGGATCTGGTGTATAGAGGGAGATTGTAGTGTTTGGAGAATGTATGCACGGAGCTCCATGTAGCAGCTTCTATAATGTCCTTAGTAGGCACCCCTCTTAAGAATGCTGTAGAGGTGGCTGTAGCTCTGGTGGAATGAGGTCTGACATTGGCTGGAACAGTCTTTCCATGAAAGGAATAACAGAATCTGATGCAATGTCCAATCCATTTTGAAATAGTCTATTTTGAAATTGCTTTTCCTTGTACTGCAGGGGCGTAAGCTACAAAGAGTTGTTCAGACTTCCTACTGGCCTTGGTTCTGTCCAGGTAGTAACGAAGTTGTCTGTGAATGTCCAAGGTATGCAACAGTCTTTCCCCCTTGTTCTCAGGATTGGGAAAGAAAGCAGGCAGATGAATGGCTTGATTTAAAGAAACCCTAGATACCACCTTTGGCATAAAAGTAGGGTTGGTCCTTAATGAAACCCTATCTCTGTGAAAAATAATAAAGGGTGGTATTGCCATTAGGGCCTGTAGCTCCGAAACCCTTCTTGCTGATGTAATTGCCAACAGGAAAGCTGTCTTCCATGAGAGAAATTGCAAGTCAACTGAAGCTGCTGGCTCAAATGGAGGTAGAGTCAGTTTTTCTAGGACAAAATTGAGGTCCCAGGCTGGAACTGGGGCCTTTCTTGGTGGCTTAATGTTCTTGATTCCCCTGAGGAATTGCCTTAGTAAAGGGTGTGAAAAAACAGGAGGATCAGTGTTGTATCTAGCTGAAATAGCAGATGCATGTATCTTTATGGAAGAATATGAGAGTCCGTTCTTTAACATATCTGCCAAATATTCCAAGATGAGTGGGATGTTCAACAATGATGCATCATGTCCCTTGCTGGTATTCCAATTGCTGAATCTTTTCCACTTTGCTAAATAAACCTTTCTGGTGGATGGTCTTCGAGCCTCTGTTAGTATCTGCTGTACTTCCTTGGAGAGAGATAGGCTGAAGTTATTTATGGGATCTCCCAGGCTGTTAGCTGCAGTGTCTGTAGATTTGGATGCACTGTTTCGAAGTTGTGTTGAGTCAGAAGTAGAGGCCATTGGGGAAGGGCCCACCTCCTGGTGTGACATATGCTCCGTAGTAATGGGTACCAGTGTTGTCTTGGCCAGTCCGGAGCTATTATGATTCCCTTGGGTCTCTCTACTTTGATCTTTAGTAACACTGAGGTCATCAGTGGCAGAGGTGGAAAGGCATAGATTGTTAGGGAGTTCCAGTTGAATGAGAGGGCATCTATTTTCCAAGCTTTTGGATGGTATGTCCTTGTGCAGAATTTTGGTAGAAGATGGTTGAGATGAGAGGCAAATAGGTCCACTTCTGGCTTGCCCCATGTCGAAGTGAGTTGTCTGAAGGCCTTCGGATGTAACCTCCACTCGTGTGGATCTGTGAAATTCCTGCTTAGGCTGTCCGCCAACACATTGCCTTTTCCTGGAACAAACTGGGATTGTAACTGGATGTTTAGGCTCAGTGATTTCTCCCAAAGATGCATTGTCAGTCTGCAAAGGGGGTAAGAGTGGGTGCCCCCTTGCTTGTTTATGTACCACATCACAGTGGTGTTGTCTGTCCGTATCAGTAAATGGCCTTGCTGGAGTTGGTGTTGAAAAGCCTCAATGGCATGCATTACTGCCAGCATTTCCTTTTGGTTTATATGCAGATGTGTTTCCTTTGGAGACCATTGTCCTTGTATACACCTGCCTTCCATGTGCGCCCCCCATCCAAGGTCTGAGGCATCTGTGGTCATGGTCTGTGTTATCTGTGGTTTTTTGAATGACATACCTGTGTTTGCCTGGCTCACCGAGGCCCACCATAGGAATTCCTTTTGTAGGCATGGAATGAGCGGTATGATTGTCTCCAAGTTGTTGCTGTGTTGAGACCAAATGCTTTTTAGGTACCATTGAAGCTTTCTCATGTGTAGTCTTGCTAATGGAACCAGGAGAATGCAGGATGCCATGTAACCCAGGGCCTGTAGGAATCTACTTGCAGTCATCTGGGTGAGTTTTGCTAAACCTTTGAAGTAATGAGTTAACTTCTCTTGCTTGTCTTCTGTCAGGTAAGCCATCTGAGAGGCTGTGTCTAGTTTGGCTCCTAAGAAGATTATTTGCTGGGATGGCTGCAGTCTTGACTTTTGGAAGTTGACTGTGTATCCCAGAGCTTGAAGTAATCGTATGACATAATCCAGGTTTTTTGTCAACATCAATTTGTCGTCCGCTTGTATGAGGCAGTCGTCCAGGTACGGGTAAATTTGTATCCCCTGGAGCCTGCAATGAGCAATTACTGAAGCCAGGCATTTTGTGAATACTCTGGGCGCAGTAGATAAGCCAAATGGCAATGCTGAGAAATGATAATGCTCTGGCCCTGCAAGAAATCTGAGGTATCTTCTGCAACTGTGTCTGATAGGGACATGCAGGTATGCCTCCTTGAGGTCCAGAGTAATCAGCCAAGACCCCTTGCCCAGCATGGGAAGAAGTTGCTGTAGAGTCAGCATTTTGAACTTTGGTACTATGAGAAAGGTGTTTAATGCGGACAAGTCCAGTATTGGTCTCCATTGAGATTCTTTTCTTGGAACAAGGAACAGTCTTGAGTAAAACCCCTGGTCTTGTTCTTGTTGTGGAACTCTTTCTATTGCTTTCATCCGAGTCAGCAGAGTGATTTGCTTGATAGCCTCTGCCCTCTGGTTTTGTGGTAGGTTTGGCATGCCTTGTTTTCTAAGGTATGAAAATGAAACCTGTACCCTCGGTCCAGAATCCATTTGTCCTTTGTCAGTCTGTGCCAATTTTCTGCAAACAGAGATAATTTCCCGCCCAAGGGAGCTTCTATTTGTTCCCTGGTAGGTGGTAGTAGAGGAAAGTCATTGAGATTGTGGTTGTGGGGCAGGTGAAACCCCTGCATCACTTCTTTGGTTTCCTGGCTGCCATTGTCGTCCCCTGTAAGGGCCTCTGTATTGGCCTCTTCCTCGGCCACGTCTGTTCTTACCACTTTGAAACTTTTCTGTATTAGGAAAGGACCAGTTTTTAGAAGGCCAATTCCTACTGAATCTGGGGGGGTTTAACCTGGAGGAAATCTTTCACCATCTGAACTGATTTTGCTTTTTCTTCGATGGTCTTTAACACATCCTTAGCATTGGCACCAAAAAGCTTGTTCTTTTCCAAAGGTGCATCCAGAAGTTTTGCTTTTACATGATCTGGTAGAGGTTGATCTTTTAACCAAGCATGTCTACGAATGACTGCCCCTGTCATAGCTGCCCTACATGAAGCTTCCAGTGCATCATATCCACACTGCAGGAAGTGATTGCTTACTTTCTGAGTGTTATGTACAGCTTCCTGCAAAGTCTTCCTGTCTAAAGGATCAGGAGTGGCTAAAGTTTTTTGTAAATCTTCTAAAAGGTAATCCTGATATTGTAACATATGAAAAAGGCAATTTAAAGCTCTCATAGATAAGGTAGTGGATGTGTAAACCTTTTTGCCCCATCTCTCTAATGATCTAGCCTCCCTGTTGGAGGGCAATGGATTTTTAGAGGTGGAGGCTGAAACTCCTTTAGGCCCCTGTGAAATAGTTTCCAAATCAGCAGAATGGGCCCTGAATAAATGGGAATGAGTTTCTGGGACCGTGTAATACCTGTCTGGCTTGGCTGGAGCAGGAGGAAGAGAATCAGGGGTAGCACTATAGTCAGAATATAAATCATCAAGAACATCAAGTACAGGAGGAATAGCTAAGGGCCTGTGCTGGGGCTTCTTAAGGAAAGTCCTCAGGCGTTTCCTAGAATCAGAATATTCCTGACCTTGCCACTTGAAATGTTCCCTCATGGTGTGCAGAACTTCCCCAAAAGAAATATCCTCAGGAGGGGAGGCCGAGGGGATGGAATCTTCTGCATCCGAGTCCTCATAGGTCTGGAAGAGCTCTTCCTGGCTATCAGAGTGGACAGAGCCCTCAGAATCTTCATCTGAAGGAATAGGTTCAGAGGGTTCAACCCGGGGCCTTTTATCAGAAGGAGGCTGGGATCCTCTCTCAGGATGGGCCTGTGAACCTCTAATCATGGAAATTAAACCAGCAGCCATGGACATAATTTGTGTCTCTGGAGTAGGCTGAGGTAAGGATTTAGAAGTAATATGCTTTGTTTTTCTGGCTGCCTTAGCCCTAGTGTAGGCCTTAATAGACATGGCCATAGGAGGCCTGGCAGCTCCACATGCAGGAGTGACCTTGTCTACAGCAATGGTCTCGGGCATTTCCTCGGTTTCGGTATCCGGAGGAAAATCGATAACTGGCGGAGTGATGTCCAGAATCGGAGTCGTCGGTAATGCGGTGCCTTCGGTTCTGAGCGGTGGAGAGACCGTCTCAGAGGGAACCGGAGCACTCGCGCTAGGAGTGTGGTAGACGCGGGCCGAGGATGTCGGTCCCGGTCTTTTCGCTTTTTGGGAGTTTGCGATGTCGGAAGATCCGACGGCATGGTGTAAGCAAATTTATCGGCGAAAAAGTCTTCAGCGAACTCCGCCCGGCGCCTGAGAGTGCGCTTGTTGAAGCGAGCACAGGCTACACAGGCCGAGACATCGTGGTCTGGGCCCAGGCAAGGAAGACAGTAAGAGTGGAAATCCTTATGAGGTATTTGTTTACCACAAGAAAGACAATTGTTAACTTTTTCAGTTATTTCTGACATCAGCTGAGGCAAGAAAAGGTCCCCAACGGGGTACTTAGCTTTTTTGATGACTTCGGTATCGAAGAATACAGGAGCTGACCGACCGGCACTTGCGAACTGCTTCTGCTTCGGGCACCACGCGGCAAGAAAGACTGAAGAAAATGGCGTCAGCTGATGCTTATGTACTCCAGCCGCTCTGACGTCGGAGAGAAATGCGACATCAGCCGACGTCGGACCCAGACTTTGAAATCCGGCCGACCGAGGGCTGCCTGAGGCAGGACAACCCACATGTTATGACTGCAGTTGCATTCTTGAAGGACATCAGCATGTACCTTTAGTTGTACATCAAAGTATACCGTTGATGTACAACTAAGGAAACTTGTTGAAATCGTAGTACTGTGGAGATAAGGGAATATTCCCTTTTCCCCACTGTAGTGCAATCTTGGAGTGGGAATATTAAAGAAGGGGGGGGTGTGGGGGGTGCAGGGGGGCTTTCCCCCTGCATATTAGTCTTTAATGTATTTCTGTTTTTGTTTCATGTTTGTTTTTTTATTTTTCCTTGAAAGTGCATTTTGACTTTCGATTAATGAACTTAGACCCATATATATATATATATATATATATATATATATATATATATATATATATATATATATGGGATCTGTACAGATCCCGATGGCACTTTCTGCCAAAGCAGAAATCACCGAACATACTTAACCGGAAGTGCTGTTCACCGAAGCAGCACTTTCGGATAAGTATGCTCATTGTGCCAGACGCACTATCATGCAGTTAAGGGAAAATTCCCTTTTCCCTACTGTAGTGCGACCTCAGAGTGAGAATATAAAAGTAGTTGCAGGGGGCATAAAAGATTTATTGTTTTTTTTTTTTTCTAACACACTTTAACGAAAATGCTTTTTTGGTGAAAGCGCTTTTGTTAAAGTGTTCGGTTATTGTGGATTCAGACTATTGAACTTTCGTTCAATACTCTTAGATCCATATATATATATATATATATATATATATATATATATATATATATATATAGATATATATTTATATATACACGTACATACACTGTTAGAAGGTGGGTTATGGAAGGTGCAGTTCCTCACACTGAAGGATGTTGTTTATGTTTTCTTTTAAGCGATATTTGCATCTGCCAAGAAGGAACTTTGACTCATGCATACTAGGAAGCTGGCTCGTCCATTTAAAATGTAGAGCAGTTTACCTTCAGGATGTCGACATTCATGTTAGTTGATCAAATTAAGGTATATCAGACACATACACACACACATATATATATATATATATATATATATATATATATATATATATATGGATCTACTGTCTTATATATGGATCTACTGTCTTTCAACGTATTTACATTTCAACGAAACGTAAATCCGCGAATGCAGTTACATGAAAGTGCTTTTGAACTAAAGTGCACTTTCGTGTAAATCCATAAAAAAAAAACAACAAAAAAACCCCACTGAAAACACTTTTATGCAGGGGGGCAAGCCCCCCTGCACCCACCATGTGGGGGGCAACCCCCTACTTTAATATTCTCACTCCAAGATTGCACTACAGTGGGGAAAAGGGAATGTTCCCTCATCCCCACTGTACTAAGATCTCAACAACAGTCCGCTTAGTTGTACATCAACACTAAACGTTGATGTACAACTAAGTTAACATGCAAACTACATGTTTGTCTTTACTTCACTAATTTTTTTTTTTGTTTAACTACTTATTTACGCGAAAGTGCGTTTTCGATACAACGTACTTTCACATAAATCCACTTGCAAATTTCATGTTTTGGTGAAACTCAAGTAGCTCCATACATATATATACATACATATACACACACATATATATATATATATATATATATATATATATATATATATATATATACACATGTATACACACACACACACACGCACACACACGCACACACGCACACACACGCACACGCACACACACACACAAAGGCACCTGTCACTAGAGACTTACTTCATGGTACTGCTATACTAAAAATTTTCACCTGAGCATAATGGAATGGTGTGACCTATAGAACATGATTTCTTCCCTTTGTTTCAACAAATTACCTGCTAGTCGATTCACATATTGCTTCTTAATAAGCAAGAATACTTTTACTGTTAAACATGTGTCAGTTTCAGTGAAGGAACCGGTAAGCATGCTTGCCTTTGGTACTGTAAGACTAAAAGCTGTGGGTTTTATTCATAATCCAGGTGACTGAATTACTGACACTGGCAGTGCAGCATTATGGGTTGCTGCACTTATGAATGTGTCATCCTTAAAATAAATTGGTGGTAGCTCAGGTTGATGTGAAAGATTCCACAGAACCTATTAAAAATAATATGGGAAGTTCTCCAATGTTCTGGCCAAATTTCTCCCAGCAGCCGAAATACCATTTCAGGTCTCCCCTGAAAAGAGGCCACTAACCCAGTGGGACTAATCTGGTCAGCAAAGGATAAATTAAAAAAATGCAAATTTTCCCTATTAAAGCTATCCAGCTAAGCAAAACTTCAAAGTTTTGCACAGATGTACACACAAAATTATCTGAAATAATTAAAAATGAAATGCTGAAAAACAAAAAAACTTTTGCACCATAAACGCCTGCTCATTTATCCATGTTATGCAGCAGCATTTTAAAACTCTTGCTACCTTAATAGTCACCACACTTGTAGTATTTTCTAAAAAAAAAGACAATTGCATTAAAACCATCAAACATTTCTAAAACAACTTATCTTTGTTTATCGGGATAGTCTGATTGGGATAAAACCCCCTTTCAGCAAATGCTCAGGCAGAAACACTTAATACTATTTTATGTACATCAAAACTAAAGTCACATAATATCAGAAGGAATACAAAAAGTGTACACACATGAGAAGGAAAAAATTGCAATAGCTTACATAAACATAATTTAGTAACAGACCAATGTACACAGCTCGCATAGTATATGCAGTGTTAAATATTCATTTGAAATAGACACAGGCTTGCATATAGTAAAAAGAGATGTAACATTGAAAAATATACTGTAATAATTACCTGCAGTTTCTAGCAGTCAAAATAATGAAAAGAGGCAGGTTAACTAAAGAAATATAGTTAACTTGCCTCTGTAGTTAATTACAGAAATACTATAAAGGGGGAAGGTGGTTGATAATGTAATATAGTATGATATGTTAGTAATAGAGCAACATTGACTGTATCATTATATTTAAGATTAAGAAATGAAGTAATCAGGAAAGTGAGACTAGTTGGGGCTACTTGGACTGTTTTGGATAGAAAAGGAGAGACAGTGATGAAATGTGACAGAGGGGGAGCAGTGAGACTGTGGTTGAACTAATTAAGAGAGAAGAGACAATTATAATGAAGAAGTCAAACCCCTTCCCTCTCTTAGTAAGATGGAATTTCCCACTTACCTCACATCTTGTCCTGAGGACAGCAGGTGCCTCCTAAAGAAGTAAGAGACCAAAACATTAGAATTAATGATTAGTGGTAATCAGAAACTGCAGCTAAACCAGCAACTCAGTGCATTATTTATTTATTTAGTTATTTGCCAGGACAGTCCACTGGACCCATAAAGAGCCCATTTTCAGTGGAGGCCTGGGGAGAAAAGCTCCGCTATCAAATTCAAAATTCATACATACATTAACAGATGACACATGCAAAAGAACTGATTACTTTTGGAAGCTGGAACTTTCATATAAGCTTCATCAACTTAGGTAACCATCTATCAGGATTTACTATCCTGCATAGTTCTTGCCTATCAGGACAATTTAAAATACACAGTAACTCTGTATATAAACATTATGAATGGTATACCCAGTCACATAAGTACGTATGTATGCATTCAGAACAAGAAAACTATGCATTCACTTCAAATCTGAGTTTAGCAGTCTTATCTGAAACATGGCATTCATCTATCCAGCCATTTTCTGCACCAGCTGCATTGAATTTTGATTTTCTTGGGGTTGATGCCTATCCCTGCAAACAAAGGATGCAAGGGAAAACTCAGCCCCAGTAGGACTGTCAGACAATCTCAAGTAATACACATTCTTATGTCTACAGTCGCAACTAGGGTCAGTTTACTATTGTTAACCAACCTACCAGAGTCCATCTTCAGAATGTGGGAGTTAACTAGAAACCCCTGGAAGAACATCTGTACTCCACAAAGAATGCATCTCAGATGGGAAATGAACCAGGAAGCAAAACTGCTATAGGATGCATGCTAGCAACTAGGGCACAAAACAATAACCTGCACTCAGTTCCTCAGTTCTAGGTTGACCTTTGACTGGTTGACAGGTGGATGGAGCAAAACCCAGTGAGTTAAAGAACCACAATTGCTCATTTATAGCGCTGCTACAATTAATAAGTAAAGTGGTGTAGGATATGCTAATAGACTACTCTAATGGTCCAAAGGAAATGGAGTGCACTAATAATATGCTTCACACTGTGGGATGGATACGATCCAGAAACAAGAAAATCACAGTACCAGGACACCAGTCTGTACATGCATGGGAGAGTCAGGAATAGCACCTCTACATACATGGAAGAGTCTGGAACAGCACCTGCACATACACGGCAGAGTATGGAAAAACACCTGTATATACATGGCAGAGTCCGGAACAGCACCTGCACATACACAGTCAGGAACTGCACCTGCACATACATGGCAGAGTCAGGAACTGCACCTACACATACACGGCAGAGTCAGGAACTGCACCTGCACATATACGGGAGAGTCAAGAACAGCACCTGGACATACATAGAAGAGCCAGGAACAGCACCTTCACATTTATGGGAAAGTCAGGAACAGCACTTGTACATACATGGCAGAGTCATGAACATCATTATCCTAAAATAAATCAGATTTAAATTAAATTTCATGTCTCATTGTTTCCACTTGCCTTGCATCATGTAGGATCACAGGTGGGCTGCAAACCCAGTAAATGAAACAGCCATCATCAGAAGCTATATCCCCTCTACCTGTAAGAAGGGAAATATTCACAGTGAATTGCTGGGAACAGTCCGACATTTGGGTGCATGGTGACATGCAGTCTGACTCCAAAACAGAATTGGTGATTGTGTTCTGGATCAGCAATCACTTGTGCCTCTTGTCCACTAAAGCATACTTGTGTGGAGATAGGTGATACTCACCCTGAAAATACTGTTTGCCAGTAAATATAAGAGAAACCGAGAGTTTCGTGCCACTACCTATCTCTGCTTCCTTACCAATGAAGTTAAGACCATGATTTTTGGGCCTTCTATATCTTTAGAGATGATCAGTGTTCAGTTCTGCTAAAATAAAGGGAATACTTTGCACCAGGACAAAAGAGACATCTCCCAGTTTATGGCTATCCCATGGCAAGCATCAGCAAAAGTACTCAAAAAAGGACTACAGCAACCAGGGATCCTTCTCCTCTGGGGCACTGGATGACAATACCAAAACCTTAGTAAACAGTCCGGGTGCTGATGATAGATCAAATGGAAATTGAAAGACAGAACTCATCAGCCTTATAAGTTCCTGATGGCAGTTTGTGACTCCTCAGTTGAGGTTGCTAAAGATACTTCAGAAAAGGAGGAAGAAAGTTAAAAATTATCAGGAAAAGAACAGAAAGGATTACATCTTATTATATATCTTGGCAAAAAGTGGTAGAAATATTGGACAAGAATGACTGATCTACTGCATGATTTTGTGTTATACTTTGAAGACGACTTTTCAGGTGTTTTATTTTTACTCTTTGTGCTCTAATTTAGGCACCTATGTAAACAGTTTGTATTGTTGGTTTGTTATATATTTTTATATTGTTATATGTGTTATTAACCAATAAGATAGGCTTAATTTCCTATGTAACAATAATTCGGATTCTTGTTTTATGAAAATTCAATACATTTTTTTCAGTAAAAAAAGAAAAGGAGGAGGAGGAAAGCATCCCTTCTTAGAGTATCTGATAAAACAAAGCTGATCATCACCATCTGGTGTGATGAAGGCTGAATAACTGAGGACCAAAATAGGTCTGATGGTTTGCATGTGGGTTTCTATTTATTGTGTTAGTGGTTCAGTATAAACTGGCATCCTGGGTACAATAAGCCAAGAAGGAGAAGATTAAAGACCTGGGGTCATCACTTAAGAGAGAACACCTGCTACAGTCAGTCATTCCAGGAACTTGCCACCCTGTCAGTAAAAATACATCTTTATTCCAAACCTGAATTGCTCTTCTTGCTGATATAAGACCACTTTTCCCATTGTTTTTTCCAACTTAACTCTAACTTATCTTTGGCAATACGAGGAGGCCACATCATGTCTATAATCACCTCAATTCTTCTGACTGAAGTTTACATCACTTAGCATCTTTAGTCTTTCTTCGTAATTCTACCTAGCATTCCCCTCTGTCAATCTCAAAGGCAGTCCTTTGCTTACACTCCACGACATCAATGTCCTTTACTCAGCAAGGTCTCCAACAATATACTAAGCATTCCAAGTGTGGAACCATATACACTCATGGTTCTCATCACAGTCCATTCATACTGTGCTTTGTTATTCAGTTTACTGTGGTGTTCGCTCCCATATATCTTCCCCTCCTCAGGCCTCTCAACAACTCTCCAGGATCCCCTCACGCAAGTTGTATAACTTAGCACTGTGGTGTCAGGACCTCAAAATGTATTTATTTCAGTGCTTATATGTTTAAGCACTCCATAATTAAAATACAAAACATGACACAATGATTTAGATGCAGAACTGAAACAGATAGTTAAAATACATAAAGAAGATTTTTGTAGAAAAAAATGTGTTGAAATAGACTTAAAAATATGCAATATAGAATTAATACATTTCAGTTAAACCAAGCTTAAACAAATCTCAGTACAGCATTAAATAAACAAATGGGATTTCACTTGACCAGCCTTCACTGCAGAAGTCCTTCCATGAATTTCACACAGACTGAAGTGAGGTTTGCTAACCTATAGGCTGCCTGACTAATTTCTGTCCCCTTATCCACAGATATTTGAGAAGTGGTATGAGTAACTTCACCCTCTAGTCATCAGACACCAACCTGGTGTCCATAAAAAGGCTATAAAACCTGGACAAAAGCCTTTCCAAGTACTGCTAACAGCTCTCTGTGGAATGCAACTTATCTGAGTCCTGCAATTTGTTAGATTTTGGTACCCTGACTTCCTCTTCCTCCCTGGACCTTTCCATCTCTCATCAATTCCACCTAAACCTTCTTCAGTACTGGCAGAATATTTCACATACTGATGCTGGTCATTTCCAGATCTAGTCATTCCAACAACCCTCAGCAGCCCATAGTCTGTTCAAGTTTCTGTGTTTTTACTTAAAAAAAATCAGTTAAATAAGTATTTATGCACATCCTCCTAGTAAAATCAGATTATAAATCTGCTTTGGCTTTTTACATAGTCCAAAGTGATTTTTCTTATCCATTGCAAAGACAATTCTTCCCATATCCTACCCTTCATTCTCTTACAGCACACCCACTTTCAATTTACAGCTATCTTAATTTCCTATCAAGCAATAAAAATAACCCTTTATTCCATAGCCCTAGTCTTCCATTCACTTTTTTCTATGCTCATTCTTAGTATATTACCGTGATTCCTAAACATTCACCATGTCTTAACTCCCCTATCTACTTGCTTTACTTTCTAGTAAACACATTAAAATCCATCCTTCTGCACTCCCAGTCCTCTGAACCTCTGTTCTTGTGCTTCCCATTACATCATGAACCAAACTGGTATGATCAGTGTCTACCATACTAGAGATTCAAGATTCAACAGCACAGGATCATGGACAAAAGAAAGGGACATCTAACAAGAATTTATGAATCACAGGTCTTCTTGAGGAAAGTAAAGCCCAAGGGTGTGTGTGTGTGTGTGTGTGTGTGTGTGTGTGTGTGTGTGTGTGTGTGTGTGTGTGTGCACGCGCATGTGTGTGTGTGTGTGTGTGTGTGTGTGGGGTGACTAGGGGTGTTGCACGTTTTTTTGATGCCTAGCAGTCTAAATGGCTAAGGTGGGGAAAACTATGAAGAAACTGTATTAAAATAAATGGAAATGATTAAAATACACCTGAAATCCTTTTCTCAAGTAAAGCTGTAAAATTACCATTATAATACTATGACTAAGTGACTCTTACATCTAATGCACCATTTGTTAATTCCATTGCAATGCTTTGCAGACTCACCTATGTTTCTCCAGGCTTCAATAGATCTTTTCAACCTACCATACAACTATGCAGTGCTGCTGACAGGAGACTCAAAATGAGCATGCCTCTGCCATATGCATCTGCCTCTCTGTATGTAATTCCCCTCCCTTGACTTCCACATGTCACATATCATCTTTCTGTATCAGGTCTCATCTCTGGTGAACATCTAGCTAAATGATGCAGAGAGAAAAGGCTCTGACTGCGACCCAGATGACCTAGTATGAATAAGTGACCTGGGCACTGGAAGGTCCAGTGAGCAGGCGTGGGTGTGAGTGGCTAAGCCATTGCATGACTATCTCCTAGCACAGGTATGAGATGTAGGCGGTAGTACCTGGGTCCAGATATCTAAATCTACCAAGGAGTATAGAGAACAGCAGCTGCATTTGTGATAAGCAGAAAAGCATGCACATTCAATGGAGTAGCAATGTGGGAGTACGTGAATATCACATACAATGGAGCAGTAATGTGGGAGTACGTGAATATCACATGCAATGGAGTAGCAATGTGGGAGTATGTAAATATCACATGCAATGGAGTAGCAATATGGGAGTACGTGGATATCACATGCAATGAAGTAGCAATGTGGGAGTAAGTGAATATTACATGCGATGGAGTAGCAATGTGGGGGAATGTGAATATCACATGCAATGGAGTAGCAATGTGGGAGGACGTGAATATCACATGCAATGGAGTAGCAATGTGGGAGGACGTGAATATCACATGCAATGGAGTAGCAATGTGGGAGGACGTGACTATCACATGCAATGAAGAAGCAATGTGGGAGTAAGTGGATATCACAAGAAATGGAGTAGCAATGTGGGTGCACGTGGATATCGCATGCAATGTTGTAGCAATGTGGGAGTATGTGGATATCACATGCAATGAAGTTGCAATGTGGGAGTATGTGGATATCACATGCAATGGAGTTGCAATGTGGGAGTATGTGGATATCACATGCAATGGAGTAGCAATGTGGGAGTATGTAGACATCAGGCTGCTAAATGGACCAGAACACAGGCTGGGGAAAAAGCGTCCACCTTTCATGGCTTCCTAGGTGATGGCCTTTGAACATATCAGCTCTTGTTTCAACAACAGGGATCTTACAAGAAAAAATGGGTGATTAAATGGTAGATGTTTAATGGTTATCAAGCATGAGCAAAAAATAATCTAGGAAAAAAAACACTGCTGTTAAACCTCTGGTGCAGTTTGGGGAATCTGATTACACTAACGATGACCTGAGTTTGACTACAGGTAGGATACCATGGGAGACAGCTGGGGTGCAAAGAGGATTAGATGGTATCTTGAACTTTGTGGAACTGAACTGTACAAACTTTATTACCATTCTTCTTAGCCCAACCAGGTTATCAGGTGGCAGCTATGGCCAATTCTCTGTGACTTTACATTCAATAAATACAGGAATATTTGCAGGTCAGACATTTACAGAATGTCTGTATGAAAATAACTGATATTTTCTAGCTTGAATGACTGTGTCCATCTCACCTTAGCTAGTAACAAAAGCTGTGCGAGCACATCAGCTTGATTTTTAGTTGAGTGTGTCACTTTAGCTCTGATCATATAAAAGTAAAATGTTCACAAAGTTTTTTTTTGCTGTAGGTGATCAGTCTTGCTGCCTGTGGACAAAAAGCAAGACATATTTTTACACTGCCTGTCAGTGATCATTCTTTGCAGAGAAACAGTGACCTTGTCAGGAGAATAACAACATAATAAAGTAAGGGGGTGTGAGGAGTGCCGGGGGGCTTGTCCCCTGAAAAAAATACTTAATTTTATTTTTCACATTTGCTCATATTGTAACAAGACTGAATATATATCTTCTGAGATATTGTGTAGTCAAGCTAATTTAATATCCCCATTCTTTGCCAAGCATTTGTAACATCAGCTTGGATGTTTTGAGGAGATGTAATGGAAACATTATCACCATATCCTGTGGATTTGAGAGACAGTCCTACACAATGTACTACTTTTGGGAAATCCTTTCCTACCATTGTTAGTTCATTTTTTCCTCTCGCATGCCCATTCTTAGGGATGCATGTCTATTGCTGCAGCAGAGCAGTGTGCCATATCTCGAGCTGCAAGGCAAAGGACTAGCTTTTGTGCAGTTCACATCTTACCAACCACAGTTTGTAATGCAGACAGAAGTGCACAATAGCATACAAGTATCTGTATAACTTAAAGGAAACTCTCCCCACCAGGGGATCTGGATTGAGACACCACCATAACATAGTGGAACAGAGGAAAGGTAATTAGAATTTCCTGTTTAGGGCTCCCTTTTAGGTAAATTGTCACAGTGAGTACATGTCAGCTTCAGCAAACCCTTAAGAGCTTCTTACAGTAAATTACTGTTGTGAATAATCAAAAAACAGTGAAAAATGACCCCTGGGAGGCAAGGTCTGAGCAAGATAAATGACATTTAACCCCCCCCCCCCCAAATCTGTAACACTTAGCTGTCCAAGCAGCTCTAGTTTTAGAACGGTGGTCCAAACAAAACTGTTTAGTGAAGCTGTAAAATGACAACCAAGTAGTTATTGTACTAATGTCTGCAATGGAGACATTCTTGAAGCAAGCACCTGGCTCAGCTATTCCGCTGCACTGTCCTTTCACAGATGCATTTTCTGATGCATGGTTCATAGTATGATTGAAAGACACAATGCAGGTGTCAAGCCACATGAACAGAATTTGCTTAATAACTGCCAGTCCCTCTTCCCATGAATCAAATGAAACAATCATCTTCATTTATTCTATTTTTGCCAATTCAAGAACCCACTTCAAGCAAAACTTGAGCTGGTGATGCACGTCCATGGTAGGATGGGTTTGTCCCTGGAAAGAAAGCAGGAAAATAAATGTAATGCTAGCTCTGACACCATACTCATCAGGAACTGTGGACTGCTCCAGGGGGATGAATTAAAGTTGTCAAAGGCCAAATATAGTTCTATAAAAATAAGAACTCGAAGCTCAAAGTTCTTGTGAGTAGAGGTGAAAAATCAATGAGACAAACACCATCCAAGACAAACTGCAGGGTCACTGAGTCATCAGGCTCAAATGGCTGATAGGCAAGCTTGTCAATCAAAACATTCAAATCAAAGTATGAGAAGGGGTACATGGAGATAAAGAAATGCAATTAAGGAAATGCTTAACCAGTTAGTGTTAGGCCACAGTCCTTCCCTCCACATCCACAAGGAGGTGATGGGCAGAAACGTCAAAGACATGCAAGTCAATTGTGGAATAACTGACAACCAGGTCATCTACAGTGGATATAAAAAGTGTGCACACCCCTGTTAAAATGCCAAGTTTGTGTGATATAAAAAATGAGACCACAATAAATAATTTCAAAACTTTTCCCACCTTTAATGTGACCTATAACCTGTATAATTCAATTGAAAAACAAATCTGTTAGAGGAAAACATATAAAAATGTACAATAAGCTGGTTGCATAAGTGTGCACTCCTTTAAACTAATACTTTGTTGAAGTACTTTTTTATTTAATTACAGCATTCAGTTGGGTAGGAGTCTATCAGCATGGCATATCTTGACATGGCAATATTTGTCCACTTTTCCTTGCAAAAATGCTCCATATCAGTCAGATTGCGAGGGCATCATTGTGCACAGCCCACTTTAGGTCACCACAAATTTTCTGTTGGATTTAGGTCTGGGCTCTGGCTTGGTCATTCCAAAACTTTAATTTTCTTTTGTTGAAGCCATTCTTTTGTTGATTTGGATGTATCAACTGAATTAAATAAATTGACATGGAAAATACGAATCAGCAGGATGTATGCTTGGGGTCATTGTTGTGTTGAAAGGTGAAATTCCTCTTCATCTTCATCTTTCTAGCAGATGCCTGAAGGTTTTGAGCCAAAAGTGACTGGTATTTGGAACTGTTCATAATTCCTTCCACCTTGACTAAAGCCCCAGGTCCAACTGACGAAAAGTAACCCCAAAGCATGATAATGCCACCACCATGCTTCACTGTGGGGATGGTGTTCTTTTAGTGATGCGAAGCATTGTTTTTGTGCCAAACATAACTTTTGCAATTGTGGCCAAAAAGTTCAACCTTGGTCTCATCAGACCATAACACATTTTCCCACAAGCTTTTGAGAGACGTGATGCATTGTTTTGCAAATTTCAGTCAGGCTCGGATGTTTTTCTGTGTAAGAAAAGGCTTCCGTCTTGCAACCCTACCTCATAGTCCAGACATATGGAGAATATGGGAAATTGTTGTCACATGTAGTACACAACCAGTACTTGCCAGAAATTCCTGCAGCTCCTTCAGAGTTGCTGTAGGTCTCTTGGCAGCCTCCCTGACCAGTTTCCGTGTTGTCTTAACATCATTTGTGGAGGGACGTCCTGTTCTTTGCAACGTCACTGTTGTCCCATATTTTCTCCACTTTTTGATGACTGTCTTCACTAATGTCCTGTTCTTTGCAACGTCACAGCTGTCCCATACTTTCTCCACTTTCTGATGACTGTCTTCAATGTGTTCCATGGTATATCCAGTGCTGTGGAAATTTTTTTGTACCCTTCTCCTGACTGATACCTTTCAGCAATGAGATCTCCTTGATGCTTTGCAAGCTCTCTGTGAACCACAGCTTTTGCTGTAGCAAGCAAATGAGTAAATGTCAGGAAAATCCTGCTAGAACAGCTGAACTTTATTTGGGGTTAATCAGAGTCTCCTTAATTGATGGCAGGTATGTACCCAAGAAGACTGAATGCTGTCATTAAATCAAAAGGTGCTTAAACAAAGTATTAGGTTAAAGGTGTGCACAATTATGCAACCAGTTTATTGCACATTTTTTATTTTTTATATTTTTTCCCCTAACAGATGTTTGTTTTTCATCTGAATTGTACAGGTTATTAAAGGTGAGAAAAGTTTTGAAATGATTTATTGTGGTCTAATTTTTTATATCACAAAAACCTGGCATTTTAACAGGGGTTTGTAAACTTTTTATATCCACTGTAAGTGCTAGGCTTGCATTAGGACTGCCTGTAAACTACACTAATCTTACACATCACCGCATACATCTGATGAGTGAAAGGCTTCCTAGTGGCTTCAAAGATGTCTGAAACTCTCACCAGAATATTCTGCAATAGCAAGGGATCTAAACCAGGAGCCATGCCCTGTAATGGACTGAGAAAGGACTTCCTTGGATTGAACTAAGATAAGTTTCCTGCATTGCCAGGAACCAAATCACCTTAAACCATACCCTTCTCATCTTGCTGGGGTTAATAAAGATGAGTTTTTTTGTCTTTCTTTTATGACTTTTACAATAATATGTCATGCCTGCCACATGAAAAAAAAAAAATTCTACCATCAACTCAGTCCAGCACTACCACAGGAAACATTAGGTGGAAGAAAGACCCCCTTCTCCTGAGTGACAATCAGGCGCAGTCGTTGAGGTGCCCTACTACCAGAAGCCCATGACCTAACAAACTTCCTACATCCTGAGTATGAGGAAATGACTGGAGTTTCTGATTAAGGAGGTTGCTACTATATTAACTTCCCCAGGGATACGAATAACATTAA